>NC_091741.1:49231388-49306388 GCF_043380555.1 Nothobranchius furzeri | reverse complement strand
AATGGCAAAGAGAGTAAATTGTTAAATGTTATTGTCAGGAGAGGGAGAATGTTAAAGTGGTTAGCGACAGTGTTCAAGCCGATGCCCCCCTCCATGAGGCCACCACAGCTCAGCAGAATATCATTGTAGCTTCTTCTGGGGAGAAAAACAATTGGAGGAAATATAAAGTTAACAGCTGAAATATCAGGAAATAATACAGTTAAAGAGCAAATTGTAGAAGAAAGTAGTCGAGTGTGGAGAATGGTCAGTATGTCCTTGTTACGTCCCCAACATGAGATGGTAAAATGTGAAGGATGGGGATAACATAAAAACTGGACAGTGGATATTAAAAGGGTTTTATTGTTATAAAAAGGTTCTAAAAATGAGCAAAACAGACGACGAGCATTATAAAGATAATGCAACACACAAACTCTCAAAAAGGTTAACATTAAAAGACGATTGATCAACTATTAAAACACCTGGTTAAAACTTAGTTAAAAGTTCAACCGAAACGAAGGTGTTTAAAAACGAAGTCAATCATATTCCACAAACGAAGTTAACCTTTAAAACAAACAAACACAAGATCCGACACGATCACTCAAGAGTTTCAACTATAAAAGTTAAACTCATCAAAACGAAGGATCAAACGAACAAAGGGGTTAAAACAAAAAAGAAGAATGGAGAACAGCAGAACCACTGCACTGCTGTCTCACAGTCTGCTGAAGGCAAAGCCTTTTTATCCTAGGTGTGGCTCATCAGGAGGATTCAGCTCAGCTGTGCCCCTCAGCAGCCTGGAAGAGAGGAGGAGGAGGGGCAGTGCCCGGCTGATCACTAGACCTGGGTGATCCTGGCTGCTTTTTCCCTTTTCAGGCTGGCAGCCGTGACAGTCCTCCAGCAGTCTAAGCCTATAGCAGTATAACTACAGAGATAAATCTTGATAACCTAGCCTTTTGATGGAGGCATGTTGGAGGCAGGGCAAGGGAGAACCGTGACTGTACACTCCACCTCCTTCAACGCCCCCACTTGTCCAGATCTGTGCTAACATCAGATTTTAACCATAGGCCCTATCAAATAAAAATGTTTTAAGCCTAGTCATAAAAGTAGACAAGGTGTCTGCCTCACATACTAAAGCTGGGAGTTGGTTCCACAAGAGAGGAGCCTGATAGCTAAAAGATCTGCCTCCCATCCTATTTTTAGATATTCTGGGAACCACCAGTAAACCTGCAGTCTGAGAGCAAAATGCTCGGTTAGGAACATATTGAACAATCAGGTTACTGATGTATGATGGAGCTTGATTATTAAAGGAGACATAACATGCTTTTAAGTTATTCCTTTTTACATCTAAATCCTTCAGTTGGGGTCTAAATACAGTGGAACTGCAGTTCTTTGGTCTGATTTCCTCATTATTGTTGCTCTACAGACCCTCATCTACCCCTGTTCTGAGGAGAGTCTTGAGAACGAGCCGTTTTTGGGTACTGTCTCTTTAAACTGGAGGAGGATCTGTAAACTCCGCCCCCCTCCATAGTGCAGACCTGTACTCTCCTCCCCCAGTCGGACTTTGTAGTTCTATAGAGAAATCATTATTTAGCATAGCAGATTTAGCATAGCAGATTTAGCATTTTTAAAACATGTGGGGAGGGTAGTTCATCAAGCTGTTTCAAGGCTGCTAACTCTCTCATGCATTTGTCTGTAGTCACTCACACACACCCGTCACGGCCGACGGAGGGACAAGCTAGCAGGCACGTGCGCGCGCGCGCACACACACACACACACACAAGAAATGCTGCTTGCTTATTTATTTCTATAAAAAATGTTTTAAAAATGATACAGCTCATTAAAACACCATTAAAAGAATACATTTTTTTAAGATCTCTATCTATATATATACATACATATAATTATAAATAATTTTATAAGTAGTCTTATTTAATATTGGGTGTCTTAATGGCTGAAAATGGATAAAAAGCAGTTACATTTTAATTTAAAGATTTGAGATTCGAGTCAAAAATAAAGAACATTCCTCCAAATGTTCTTTAATGTGATCATTATAATTCTAATGCTTACAACTTTGTTTTCATTGTCTGCAATGCGTAGCCTATATCTTTATTAAATGTGTTTAGCTGTAAAGTGGTAATTCTCTCTAATGTGTACAGAGAGGTGGACATCAGTGCTGCAGTGAAATTCCCAAGATCACAAATATACATATAGTTAAATCTTACCTGCATTCTAAATAAATACCGTTAAGTGAAAACATCAGTAGGCATTGAGTTATTGATAAAATCCCTAACAGCCAGAATGGAAGAAGAGCATGCTGGGTCATCCTGGATCTGAGCCTGTTCTGTGTATTTACCTACAGGATGCAATAAATGTCTACAAGGCTGAGTTTGGACCATTACATCTAAAAGAAAACATACAATCAGTGATTTTTTTTAAATTGTTTACATTAATATACAAATTTTCTAAGTATTAACCTCACAGCAAATAAGTAGAACAATATAATAAACAGGCTTTAGTAGTTAAACAGGCTTTAGTAGTTAAACAGGCGTTGTGCACACAGGTAATTTGTGTCCCGGTGCTGGTGGTGTCTAGGTCTCAGAGTTCCTGTCCTCCTGCCGTCTTCTGTTGTCCTCAGGATACGGATTGATGTTTCCTGATGATGAGGGAGGGGAAGTATGTGGGCTTCAAACTGGTCCTGGATAACAGTGGGAGACCTCCGTTGTCTGAATACTGAGACCAGAGAGTTGGTGAGATGCAGATCTTCTCTACCTCATCTAGAAACGGAGTTGGTTCAGGGAAAACTTTTCCAAAGACCAGTTCCATGATGTCATCGTCATATTCTGCAATGATAGACAATAACTTTAATGACATATTTTGTTTACAAGCAGCTTTAGGAAAGTCGTTTCTTTAGCTTTCATGTTTATAGTCACGTTTGTGTTTGTTCACAAGTTCACTTTGCTGCAGTGACTTCATATTCTTACAAATGTAATAAAATAGTGACACTAAAATTATACAAATGATTCCTTATGAAAGGAAGCTCATTAGAGAGCAGTGCAGACAGACTTACTACTCTATTAAATCCACTGTGTTGACGCACTTTAATGACTTTGTCACGCTGCATTTTAGCTGATATGGGACTTTATTTACTGGATGCTAAGATTACATCACACTCACGTAGAATAACACACAGGCTCTCTGCTGTTACAATCAGTGGGAGGTTATCATCTGGTGTAAAAGAAGGCGTTGATCAGAAAGCACGTTTTATTCCACGAAAATCAGCCAAATCCGCATTAATCTGGGTGCTAACTTTACTAGCATACTGTGCTAGCGATAGCAAGCCGGATGCTAACGCTTTAGTGCTGCTAATGCCCGTAAATCTAAAGTAAAGTTTGTCGACATTTTAGAATGATATGAAGCTTACCGCTCTGCTGCTGTGTCCCGGTGCTGCCACATTCAGATAAAAATGACTCATTTTAGATAGATGAAGCCCTCAGTACTTACTAGCCTGAAGACACGAAAGAACGAACCGCGCGCGCGCGCGCACACACACACACACACAAGCACAAACACAAACACACTACTTTTTCTTCTGTGTTTTTTTAGCAGTAGTGTCATCAGCTCCTGGGTTTAAATACTGCCACACCACCCTTCCTTAAAACGAGGAACAGTTTTGAGCTGTGTGTGGCTAAAATAACCAGACATTCTGCATTTTTCCAATAGGACTACAAAAAATCTTAGCGAGAAGAAAAAATGGCGGATTGGCTCTGTGTTTAGCCGAGGGCCATTACCATATTTGGTAGTTATCCTCACTAAATTAATTACTGATGTAATAGATTATGTAAAAACTGAACGGGTGGACAAATATGCCCAAAACTTAATTATTAAATATCTAAATAGCAACTCCAGTGAATAATATAAGCCTTTTTGCTCACTTAGACACTTAAAATGTGAAACACACTGTGTTAATGGATAAAAAAGTGGGTTTTTCATGTTATGTCTCCTTTAAGAGCTTTATATGGGAGAAGGAGGATCTTAAAATTTATTCTGAATTTAACAGGTAGCAAATGTAGGGAAGGTAAGACAGGAGAGATATGATCTCTCTTTTTAATTCTCATCAGAACTCTAGCTGCAGCATTTTGGACAAGCTGAAGACTTTTAACTACATTCTGTGGACTTCCTGAGAGTAATGAATTACAGTAACCCAGTCTTGATGTAATAAATGCATGAACTAGTTTTTCAGCATCACTCCTGGAAAGGATGCTTCTAATCTTAGCAATATTCAGGAGGTGGAAAAAAGAAATCCTACAAACCTGCTTAACCTGGGATTCGAATGACACGTCCTGGTCAAAGATAACACCAAGTTTCCTTACTTTGTTCTTGAAAATTAATTTAATGCCGTTCAAGTCAAGTGATTGAATAAGCAATTAACTTTTCTAAATTTCAGGTCCAAAGATGAGAACTTCAGTTTTGTCTTGATTTAAAAGCAGAAAGTTATGCGTCATCCAATTTTTTTATGTCTTCAAGACAAGCCTGTAATCTAACTAACCGATTAGGCTAATCAGGGTTAGTGGATAGATATTACTGAGTATTGTCAGCATAACAGTAGAAGTTTATCCCATGCTGTCTAATAATTTTACCAAGTGGAAGCATGTATATAGTAAAAAGAATTGGCCAAGCACTGAACCCTGTGGTACTCCACAAGTAAGAGAGAGAGATGTAATAACTTTTCAAAAATCTGAGAGCTCCTGAAGTTGCAGTTTGCACCAAACTAACTGCTGCACTGACATTTGTAATTCTACACCATTTTGGCAAAAAAATACTACTGAGTTATTTAAAGAACCAAAGCCAGTAAACAGAAGCAACCCAGAAGTTATTTATTGTACCCCTAAGAAGCCATGGCATCCTTTTGTTTTACTCTAAATTAGGATGAAGCAGGCTCAAAGCTAACTTCGAGATAACAATGCTAACATTAAATTAAACCAAAACGTCTGCTCTAAAAGTATCTCAAGCTACTTTTTCAGTGACCAACATCTCAATATTACAATGAAGTGTGTGTGTGAAGTGAATAACGAGTCAATCATAGAGTTTTACGTCTTTCAATTAATCAATCAGAGTAATAACAGCAGGACAGCACTCCCTCTAATGCCAGAGAAATATTACCGTAAAGAGTCTAGTAAGTGCTCCCTCTGTAAAACACAAAGTGCTAACACCATATATGACAATGTTTTTATTTACTTAATAACGTACTCTGTAAGACTCATCTTCGGTTGTCCTCTAGAATGTTCTGGCATTGATCCACAACTGGCAACAGCCATAAAACTCACGGCACGGCAGTGACAAAGCTACTTCTTGGTTTTCAAAAGAAGCTGTAGTAACTGAGTTTGACCACAGGATGGCACTCTTATTTCATTCTTATATTCTATTGCACCTTTAAGGCAAAATGTAGTTTCCATATCTCAGAACAAATTAATTAAAAGATAAAATAAATATGTTGTTTATATGTCATCAAATTATCCCTTTTGGGTTTTAGGAATGTGAAACACTTAACGGAGGAAGACTAAATTAGTTTAATATTGTAATTTTCCTATTTTTTTTTAAGCGAAGCATTTGAAGCTTGTGCTGTGGACAAAAAGGAAGTAGTAGACTTAAAGTGAGATCAAAGGAAAGAATGGTGTGGGTGTGTGAAAAAGGAAAAAAGGAGGGAAGAACAGGAAAAGGGAAATAGAAAATGTAGCTTCAGATGAATAATCAAAAGAAGCCACACTCAGACAGAACGTGGGAAAGAAATCCCACCAAACTACAAGCAGATGGAGTTTAAATGATGCAGACTGGATGGAAAGCTGGGAAATTGGAGGAGGAAAATAATTTAGAAGGGAGATCACATTAACATTTCGAGGAAAATGAGGCGAGTGGCTATAGTGGCTGAACAGCACCTAAAGGTTGCTGGATTGTTGTTGCTTCATGATGTGAGAATGTCGGTTTGTAATCATATAATTTAGATGATACAATAAATGTTCCCAAGTGGTTTTGTGCGCCTAACAAATCAGCTGTGTTCAAGAACTAAAACATGCTGGAACCAGACTACAGCGCCAGATACATCAGCTCAGTTTCCTCCCAACAGAGCGGCCTGCCAGGCTGAAGTTGCAAGTGGGATATTCTGGCCACAGGGCGGGGGCAACAGGGGCTGGGTGGCCTTTCATTAACCCTGTAAAGGGTCATTTTAGCACATACTGGCTCAAGAAAATGATTTAAAAATATGAAAAAGTTGCAAAGTATCGCTTTAAAAAGACAAACTCACAGTGAGTAGAAAAGTTTCATTTCCGATTAATCACAGTGAATTGATAACGAACACTAGGTGCTGCTAAAAGCAAGCAAAACCACCTACTGTAGTGTCCCTTTAAGTTTCCTCAAATGCAACAAAAAGCTTAAATTTGAGCTCATGACTTCCAAAACAATAGTAACGTTTAGACACGATTAGCTTTCTGTGCTGCTGCAGGCACAGATTACATCTGCAGCAAAGCAGGGCTACCTCTACTAAACATGGCCCTTTCTCTTTTTTCTTTTCAAAAACAACAAACTAAAAAGATAATTGTAGAGCCAAAGCAAACAGAAAATGTTCTGGCTTGTATTTAGCTGGTGTCATCAGTGGTAGCTCCACCCTAAAAAAATCTTCCTTTGATGTGTTTGCCTTTGATTGCGGCTCACCTGTGACACCTGGCAGAGACGGAATCATGTGCCTTTACTTCTGACAACTACTTTAGCTTCACGCTGTCAAAAACAATTATTTGTATCAGAACCTGTGCTACTTTCAGATGTTTTCCCTCCAGCAGCTCTTATTACCGTGCACTTTGACTCCAAAGGAAACCAGAGGATTAAATTTTTCTTATAACAAAACGATTTGATTCTGCTGAACATGAGACCATCTTTATTCTGTTGAAATGAATTTCAAACCGATGGGTGAATAGAAAGACCCCGGTCGAGGGAAAACATAGTGTTTTGGTTTGACAAATAAATTATATTGGAACGATGTCAGTTTACTGTCGATTCTCCTGAGGAGGAATGATTACTGTGAGAAATTTTGCAAATGGAAATGGCAAAAGCCAGGATGTGTGGGCTTTGCAAACACGTTGTTCTTCAATATAAAAAGACTTCAGATAAAAGGAGGAGAAAAATAAGAAAGGTAGGCTAAGAGACTAACCCCAAAAGACATATAGAGCTATATCCCTCACATGCTGCTATCTTGACATGACAGCAAAAGGTAAGCGGGGGATTTGTTGTGTAATCCACTGTCTCTGCAGCATGCTGCTTTTACATTTAGGCAATGCTTTTGTCTGTAAACTCAATCAGGAGTCTTGTGCTCTGACTCTCTGCTCAGGTCTTGATTTTTATTGCTTGTAACGAGCAGCACCTGAAGAGTCACAGCACCATCTGTTGGCTGAGAGGCCCTAGCATCTAGTTTGGCTGTTTTTTTCCAAAATGCCTCCTGATCTTATTTTTTTCCTGAGTGGCACTAAACCCACGTTATCTTGTTTCCTTTCAGTCATTTGAATCATTAAGTGAACTGGATGTGTTATGGGCTTATGTGAAGTTTACATTATTCTGCACAAATTAAATCTGAAATCCAATAAGGTGGCTCGTCTCCCATTTCTGCCTCTAAACCCAAAATCTATTAACTTTGTCTCATTTCCTGTGTCATTGCATCCCCCCATTCTAGCCTCCTAATCTTCTCCTTCCCATCATTTATCTCTCCATCTCATCCTTTGCTCCCTGTGGGCACTGACAGCGTGGAGCATTCATCAGGGGACAGAGCAGTCCATCTGAGGGGATGAGCGTGCTCCTCTGCAAACCTACTTTATGCATTTTACTCACTAAACGTCTGATTGTCAGTCATCAGATATTATGCAGATATTAGTTAGAAACAACAACCTTTATTTACATGCAACTCTTTCTCTGCCACTGTGTATTAATCACAAATTCTGCACTTCGCTGTTTTAACCGAGGATGTGTTATTGGCCACTGAAGCTTTACAAAGTTACTGAAAAGTGAAACGACCCTATGCTTTTTAGCCAGTGTTTGCTATAAAACAAGAAAAATAATCAAATTAAAAGTGCATCCGCTCTGAGGCAATCCAAATTAGACTAAATGACACTTTTTTTTCATTAACTGCTCTTATTTTCAAGAGACAACTATTTGCCTGCCAGCTGCTTCACCAGTGATGGCATTTCCAAGTTATTTTCAGCAGGTTAGCAACTAACACATACTGACTAATAATGCTAATATGCAAAAAAAAATAATTTTAAAAAATAAAACCTATAAAGAAAACATACACATCTGTACGCAATTAACAATTAACGATACATGAATAACTCAAGTCTGAGACTTGAACTTCACTTGCACTTAAGTTTCACAAAGACTTGTGATACTTTTTTGGACTTGAAGTTCAGGATTCAGGTCCAATGAACAACTTGTGTCTCGTGAAGTCATGTGACGGTAAGCTAAAGAGCTGAAAAACATGTAGTAGGCAAGGCAGATTTATTTATAGAGCACATTTCAAACACAGAGGCAATTCAATGTGCAATGTGATATGAAAACAACACAAGAACACAAGTAGCAGTTTCCTTATTCAGGAAACCTTTAGAAAGTAAAAAAGTGTTAAACAGTTTAAACCATACTTCGATCTCTGGTGCTTTAGTTTTGGTAAAACTCTTCTTTTAGTGCCATTCCTGTTGTTTAACAATGTTTTCTTGTTAGCAACATCTACACGGAGGAAGAGGCAGAGAGTAGCCAGCTCAAAAATAACCAATCACCAAACAAAAGGCGAAAATGACAACTGTATTGCGCAACTCTGTATTTATTTATTTATTTTTATTTTATTGATTTTTTTGCTGTAGTCAAAAATGGCATCTGACGACGGTTAAAACACCTTTTTTTTAGAAGAAAGGATTTTAGCGCCTCTTCTTGTTGTGGTTTTAAAAACACGTCCAAGTCGTTTAGAACAGTGGAAAGAGCTGCAGAAAACTCCACTTCAGACGTAATCTTCATTGTTTGAGAGACTGAGTATCGTGGTGTGTGACATACGCTGCTCAGCGCTGATTGACTCGGTTAGAGTTCTCAGGGGGTGGGGTTATTTAATGTGTTACCAGACTCTTTGCTTCCCACAAGTAATCATTTGCATGGCTGACTTGGACTTGGTCCTAAAGGGATTGGGACTTGAAATTAACAACTTTTTATCATTTTAGACATGACATGAACTTGGCCCATAAGGACTTGAGACTTGGAAGAAATACTTGTGAACATCTCTGGGAGAATCTTTTGACCTCTACCAATAAAAATCTCTGAACCTAATGACATATATCTCTAAGCAATAAATCAAATCATTGTCACGTTGAGAGGATGGTTTGGACCCAAAATGCAGTAACCCAGGATGACACGAGGCAGAAGTGGATCTGAAGTAAAAATCCTTCATTTAGGAGGCTGGGCATAAATCCAAAAACAGACGCTGGCAAAAAGGCAAAACAGAAGCTCTTTCATGAGCAAGCTCAGGAGAACACTTGAGATGGACAAAAACAACACTGACAACGACAATGGACCGACAAGAACAATGAGACAAGGAGAGGCTTTATGCACTGGGGCTGGAGTGATAGGAGACGAGGAGCAGGTGTGTGGAGAACTGGCACAGGTGAAATCACTAATGAGGAGAGGAGCAGAGCAGGACACCAGACCTGACCGGGAAGGACAAACAAACACACACACACACACACTCACACACACACACACACACACACACACACACACACACGCACGCACACACACACACACACACACACACATACTGACACACACATATACTGAGCTGGGGAACAAGAGGCTGGAGCTACAACTAGAGGGGCTTAGGATGACTGGATGACACAGGACCTGGGAGGAATGATTTTAAAGGGCTACAACATAAGACACATAACAGAGATGCAGACAAAGGACACATGAGGGCGCTAAGAGAACACAAAAGGGAATCCAGAGAGGGATGGAGAAACATTAGGAGACACATGGGGAAAGACACAGACAAAGGACACATGAGGGCGCCATGAAACACAAAAGGAGAACCTGTAGTGGGAACTGGAGGGGCTGGGGAACAAAGGGACACAGAACATGACAATCATACTGGCTTCATAATTAAACTGCCTGAATCCGGAAGTTTCTAAAAGGGCTGTTGTACAGCCGTTACTAAAGAAACCCGGGTTGGATGCTTCACTGCCTGCCAATTTTAGGCTTTTTCGAAGCTCCCTTTTTTAAGTGAAATCTTGGAGACGTGTGTACTGTCAGTTAATGGCCTTTATGGATGGAAATGACATTTTAGAAACTTTTCTATCCTGTTATAGGTCCTTACACAGCAACGAATCGGCACTAACCAGAGTACTGAATTATATTTTTCTAGCTACCGATAGTGGCAAGTCAGTATTGCTAGTCCTGCTTGATCTTACTGCTGCATTTGACACAGTTGATCATGAGGTGTTGCTTCATCGTTTGCACCACTATGTGGGATTTTCAAGACTAGTCTTGGAGTGGTTTAGGTCATATCTGACCAACAGGTTGATGTGTGTCAGTATGGGTAATTCGTCGTCAGAATACTCTCACTTACCATCGGGGGTACCGCAGGACTCGATATTAGGGCTGTTTTCCATCTACTTCTTGCCACTAGGTCACATTTTCCTTTTTATTTTTTTGTGTGTGTCCTGTCTGGCTGTGAAGCAAACAGAATTAATGTCTGAATGCTGGTGACAAGCCTTACATATCTACTCTCAGATGGAGCATCAAAGCTTCTGCTTTAATGTTATGCTGATACTTAAAACTTTATTGTTATTGTTTATGTTTATTTATTTAGCAGACACTTTTGTCCAAAGCGACTTACAAGTGATAATCGGCATATTGCCCTTGAGGCTAACAACAACAACAACATTGACATCAGTCATGGAGAGTAGGGAACAAGGAGTGGACAGTAGAGAGGGGGGACGGGTGCAGGCAAGGTGCTAGTTAAGAAGATGCTCTCTGAAGAGCAGGGTCTTCAGGAGTTTCTTGAAAATTGAAAAGGAAGCCGCAGTTCTGGTAGTGCTTGGAAGGTCATTCCACATTTGTGGAACGATGCATGAGAAGAGTCTGGATTGTCCTGAGCATGGTGTAGGCACTGCTAGCCGACAATCCTGTGATAACCGGAGCGGCCAGGCCGAGACATAACCCTTTGCAAGAGGATTCAGGTAGATGGGAGCCGTACCATCTCGGACTTTGTGTGCTAGTGTTAGCAATTTGAATTTGATGCATGCTGCTAGCGGTAGCCAGTGGAGCTCAATGAACAGAGGGGTGACGTGTGCTCTTTTTGGCTGATTGAAGACCAGACGTGCCACTGCGTTCTGGACCATTTGAAGAGGTCTCACAGTACTGCCTGGAAGACCAGTTAGAAGGGCATTGCAGTAATCGAGGCGGGAGATGACAGTAGATTGCACCAGGAGCTGGGTGGCATGTTGTGTTAGGTATGGTCTGATCTTTCGTATGTTATACAGCGCAAAGCGGCATGAACGGGCAACAGAGGCAACATGATCTTTAAAGCTCAGGTGTTCATCAATCACAACACCCAGATTTCGAACTGCTTTTGAAGGAGCCAGAGATAGGAAGTCATTTTGGATTGAGATATTGTGCTGTATGGATGGTTTTGCTGGGATGACAAAAATCAGAATCAGAATCAGAATCAGAATGAATTTTATTGCCAGCGCTCAGATCAGATCAGAGCATAGGAACTTGACTCCATAGTACAACCTGACCAAGGTTACACACACACATATAGACAGGACAAACACAGGCAGACCAAGTAGTTCAGTTTAAGAGGTTGAGTTGGAGATGGTGGGATTTCATCCATTTTGATATGTCAGAGAGACAGTTATTGTTTTTTGGATGCTTGTTAATTCTGACCAGACACGGAGACAGAGGTGAAAGAGAAAGGAAGAGACAAAAATAGGTGGGTGGGTGGGGGTGGGGGTGGGGGGGGGGGACCCACAATCAATGACGAACAAGAGTCTGCTTCTAGACCTACAGAAAAGGGACACACAACAATACCACAGGAGCAAGCTATCACTGCGTCAACCTGATGAAGAAATATTAAATCAGCATTGTTTTACTGAACAATCACAAGATAATAAATCACAGTGCATTAAGTGCCAACCACAGCCTTAAGACATGTGTTGAAAATGCCCAAGTCCATACTTATGAGAGCACCAAGTGAGCACCTGTGTGCGTACCTGCGCTTGTATATGTAAGGTTTCTCTATAGGACCGTCCAATAGAGAGTGTGAGGGGCCACAGATCTGCCCCCCAAAGATGTGTAGGAGATGGAGGGAGCTCCAAGCCCTAGAGATCCAGGCACTGCCCCAGAGCACAGGGACCCCTGGGAGACTGCAACCAGAAAAGCCCCAGCCCCCTCTCGATGGGTGCAGAGGATCGCCCCAGGGGGTCACAACCAGCAGCCAGCAGAGTCCCGGGAGATATCAGCGGCAAGCCCACAGGCCCGCCCGCAGCCTCCCACCCCCAAGCTGGCCGAACCCGGAGCCCAACGACCCGGGACCCACCGGTGACCAGCCCTGCAGGGGACCCAACAGAACCCAGGGACTCAGATCCCACCAGGCAGCCACCGGGATTAATCAGGCAGACGCCAAAAATCTTAAACCCCCTGACCCGGGAGCCGCGAACACTCAGGAAAGACCAAGGCACCACACTCCACACCAGGTGTGGCAGGGGGAGGTGAGGCGAAGATGTGTAGCAGCACATGAAGTCCCAGGAGAGGAGAGGAGTCCAAGACCCCACCTGACATATACAGTCATACACAGACACAGTCATACACTCTCTCCCTCATGCTCACACATACACATATATCCTAAGAGTTACAAAAATGAACGCTAGACACCAACTCACGCTCCCCATGAACACCTTATTCACTCTGGTCCCGGTAATGCTGCACAAAGGGTACAACCATCACCGGTTCCTGGAGTTAGCCCCTTTCTGCTGGGGTGATGATGAGCAGGCTCCGCCGCCCATCGCTGAGCAAAGCAACCCACCACCCCAGACACCAACCAGATGGCCAGCTCCCACTCCTAGCCTCCAGCCCCTGGAAGTCAAGCGATAACAGAGGTGTGCTAAGACCCCTAGTCTCCCTCCGCCTGCTCCAATACAGTTGATGTGTGTGATGAGGTGTATTCCTTGGCTGGGGCGAGGGGGCAGTGCAGGCATCGTCTGGCCTACACCAGATCTACATGATTTATTATCAAAGAAGACACGTCTTGTTCTGATATAATACTTATAGTTATTTCAAATGTTTATCCCAATTAAAACAATATGTTGCTTAAATGCTGAGCTTTGCCATTGTTCAGGCATCTGGTGCATGGCAGTAGATTCAAAAAAGTACCTTGTTCCCAAAAAGTAACATGCTATTTGGAATTCCAACACAGACTGCTCAAAAAGTCGTGACAATTTTTCCTGCCGTCGCTTTTGGCAAGAAAGAAAAGGTATAAATGTATGTTTGAAGATGGGACTCTTAAGGCAGGCAGACATGCACTCAGCCACGCAGGCTGATTGTAGAGGGGGTGACTCATTCCCTTGCTCGTCAGATACAGTGTGAGCTCAGTAATGTGCAGGAATTATTGATTAGACAAAAGGACCTGACAACCAGAGCTGCTGTGAAACAGAAAAGAAATCAGGGATTGTTTTAGCCAGTGGAGCATGCACACAAGCGCCGACGTTTTTACCAAGCGTTTCTGCAGAGACACACATTTGACTACAGGTGTTTTACTCTAAAGACCTCACCGAGACATAATATTCTTTAATATAGGTTGATAAAAAAAAGAACAGAAAAGATTATTTACGTCTGCAAAAATTGAACATTGAGGTCATTATTCAATCCATTTAGCCCTTAAATGGCCCCTTTGCTTGAGATTTTCTGCCTCAACACTCTCCCATCTCACTCCAACTCCACCTTCTAGCGTTTCTTTTATGTGAAACAGAAATGAATAGCTGCTGGTGCAATTCTAATACCAATATCATGCATTAATGTAAACTACTTAAGCACCTCACAGAGGAGTGTTTAACACATGCGAACTGAAACACTAAAAATGGAGCTTGTGCAAGTGCAGTAAACACTTAACACATCGTCCATTCCTGCTTACATTCACCACCATTTCTAACCACAGAACAGCCATTGCAGTTTTTAGATTAGAGCAGGCTGCTGCACAAACATGGATGCTTAGGAGACAGATGCAGCTGAATAATTGGCAACAAGTATCAATGGACCTTTTCGATCTGGGGCTGCATTGAATTTCTGTCTCGCTCCTATTAGGACAGGGGATTGAAACAGTCTCTGATACCAAGGCTGACACAGATGCTCACATTGTCTCTGCCACTTATCAGAAGCTTTTTCTCACCTCCTCCTTCAGTTTAATCATTTCTCTCTTTTCGCAGCCAAATGCGAATCATGAGGACTGAGACGGAGGTGGGGGAAAGAACACTTGTACTGTGTTTTCATCCAGTTTTAATTTGAATGTCTGTTACCATTTTTATTTATTTTCATTTGTTTATTTTTTTTATTTAACATGGCAACTTCATGTAATGGTGTTTAGGATTTTCACCCTAAAATACCTCGCCAGCTCAGGAACATCCACCTTCATGGTCATTCTGACACAAACTGAGCCAAAATACACATTTATCCGTTTGGAGCACAATGTCCATCTCCTTCCCATTCTGATCCATCAAGTTTCCCAGCTCAAGGGCTCCAAGGTGTTCCCTAGCCAGCAAAGAGTGACACAGTTGCTCCACCTTGTCTCCTTGTGGGACATATCTGAGAAACTTTCCATGGAAGGCGCCTGCCAGATTCCTCTTCATGTGGAGGAGCAGAAACTCTCCTCTGACCTCCCAACTCTTCATGTGAGGGTTAGTTTAGGCACCAGAAGCTCCGGTCAGCCGCCTGCATACACTATCTCGTTTCCTTTGGTAATAATCCCACAGCTCTTTACGACATGTGAAGGTTAAAACATAGATTTGTAAACCGACAGCTTTGCCTTTTGACTCGGCCTCACCATGGCAGACCAGTACAGCCTTTGCATCACGGTGTGTGCCTCAATCCACCCATCAATCTCTATCATCACTCATAAACAAAACGTCAAGATCCTTGAGCTGCTCCACCTGGAGCAGTGACTCATTACCAACCTGGAGGTGGTCATCCACCCTCTCATGGTTGAGGATGATGGCCTCAGACTTGGAGGCATTAATCTTTTATCCCAACTGCTTCACACTTGGGTACAATCAGTTCCAGTTCATTTGAGGTCTCAGCTTGGTTAGATCATCACCTTCTGCACAAGGCCACCGAGAGCCCCTTCTGCTTGCTTCTTAGTTGCACCTAGAGCACGAGAATTTATGGGATAAAAATGCTGGTTCTATTTAGACAAAACACATTAATCCAGATTAGGTAGATATGAAGATTTATTTGTGTCAAATTTAGTTTGTTGGTCTAACACCTTTTGACCCTGTCAGTGGGCAGCTTGCTGCTTGAGCAGATTGAGTTTCCATTAAGAAATACCTTCAGAACAGAAAGTCGGCTCTAAAATCAAATCTCTCCCAAAACACAACCAACTTTTTGAAAGTGATGCTGTGTTAAAATGACATTAAACCAATATGGTTAACAGTGATGATGCTTACTTGTGGTGGATGCAAGAGTTAGTAAGTGTGGATGAAGTGGGTAAAAAATAAATCCCATTTAAAGGGAATCAAGGAGAGGTACAATTACAGGACTTTAACCCAGAAATCCAGGATTATTACAGTGGATGGAGTATTGTTCAGTGCTATTCAGTTTATTATCTCTGTTGTTGGTACTTTTTATTCTAAGTCAGGCGAAAACTCATTAATTAGATTCTGGAAGAACCATGCCTTGGGCAGCACAACCTCTCAAGAGTAGCAACCTTCTCTGTTTCTTTGTTTTCGTTATTGGAAGAAAATGTAATTAAAATCAAATGTGTTGATGTGAATTTTACCCAAAGTAATAGAGGAACCAGTTCCTTGTCTGTGCTCTGAAGCCAGTCGATTTCAACACATTTTTGAGCATCATGTTTTAATAATGTACGCCTGAAATTAATTTCACTTTTCAATAAGAGCCTTTTGTGGGGTTGACCTTATTTAGAGAATGTGCCATACTTTTACTGATCTGCAATAAACACACACACATAGACACATGCACACATGCATGCACAC
Source organism: Nothobranchius furzeri (assembly GCF_043380555.1). Taxonomy (NCBI): domain Eukaryota; kingdom Metazoa; phylum Chordata; class Actinopteri; order Cyprinodontiformes; family Nothobranchiidae; genus Nothobranchius; species Nothobranchius furzeri. The sequence goes on along the minus strand of NC_091741.1, from coordinate 49,290,138 downwards.
ACGCACGCACTCACAGATAAAAAGGTTTTAATTAACAATATAAAAACACATGAAATGTAAAAAAAATGCTAAATAAAACTGTTATAAAAACTGTCTCAAACACTTGATGTAGCCAACTTATGTGTGTGTGTGTGTGTGTGTGTGTGTGTGTGTGTGTGTGTGTGTGTGTGTGTGTGTGTGTGTGTGTGTGTGTGTGTGTGTGTGTGTGTGTGTGTGTGTGTGTGTAGTGATGTATTTGTGTCTGTATTGCCCACAGCCACTAATAATCTTTCCTGTCCCAAATGTCATATGATCCCGAGACTGCAACGTGAAAGGGCAATACCTTCCTCTCGTTCTTTTCTCAGAGGAATGCACACTCACCAACATGCATGCACAAATACACATTCTGCTGCCAGAAGACTTTGCAAATCATTATCTGTTTCATACTGCCTGAAACATGTTCCTTTAATGATCTTATGAGTGATGTGTGGGAAGCCTCTTCCTTCTGATCTGAAAGTGAAAACCTCTTGTCTGAGCTAATGTGCTGACTGTGACGACAGTGCTGCACAATGTTAGAAGAACATGCAATTACTGTTAAAAGATAGCAATGTTAATTAGACATATTAGTAAATTGTCATGAAAGTATGCAATACTTTTGTTTTCACAGCACTCCAGTTCTATTGTTGGAATGCGTAGAATTTGTAATAAATTGCTTATACTGACTTACACTGCATGCCTATACCATGCAGTAGATTGTAATATTAACATTGCGATTATGATTACATTTTGTAGTATTATTTAGCCCATAGTGCGACCTGCAGCTCTGGTGCAAAACACTATGGTTTGCATCCTCTACCAGAAACTCAGCCTTTACCAAAAATAACATGGGGTTTGAACACGTTTATTTTTCATACTTGGAATATAAAATCTTGATTTAGTTTCCTCCTGTCCAATTTTATGCTAATATATGGTTAAAATCTCAGTGACAGAATGGCAAGGGCAGCAATGATTGATCACTAATACTTTGCTATTTCAATAAACTATTAGTCAGTAAATAAAACCTTTATGTATAAAGAACTTTTTGGCAATTTGGTGTAGGACAAATACATTTATGACATAAAATAAAACAGACTACAGCATAAAAACCATATTTATTACCTGAGTAAGAGAACATGATATAAACAGTTTAAACTATAAACAGGTTACCTTTTTTTCTGAAATCCCCACTAATTTGAAAATTCAAACCTATTTAATCAAGACTTTGACTGGAAATACAGTTCACTTTTATACACATGACAAATTAAGTTGATACATTGATGAATGCCATGTTTTGAGGTATTGTGTTGTCTCTGGAGTTCTTTGTACCAGTCTGCTGTGCTATGATCAGTTTTTTGGCGGTGCATTTACTGAGAACCGCAGCGGTCCAGACAAGGGGTGATAAATATATGGAGGACTTTGTGCAGATAATTTACAAGGAAATACTATGGCTACACTTTGGCTTCAATTTTAAAACTTGAATAAAAATTGTTTTCAAAAAGTGCACTGATGTGTTTATCCTGACAGCAAAGTGACTGTAAGGAGCCAAAGACTGAAAACATCGGTGAGACTGTTGAGAAATTTAGACAACTTTAGTTTTCAGATTTATCTAGTTAAATTTAACTAGATAATATGCCTGCAAATCATCTGCAAATAAATCTAATTGGCTGTTTTATCTCTTTAAATTATTCCCTGGAGCATTGAGTTCAAGGTGAACAGCAGATTTCCTATAATAGATCCCTGAGGAACTCCAGAAGAGGGGCTGCAGAGGAAAACTGTCCTCCATTCCCCTATCCCTTCCCAATATTATTATTTTCATTTATTCTTATCATTATTGTTGTTGCTATCCTATGAATGAACATAAATAAAATTCTCTCAACAGTAGGATCCAAACCTAGGCAGACCTGTACCTCTGATAAGTATCAAAAACAGCAGAAAGAAAAATAACAAAGCTAATGCTTCCTGAATGCACTTAAAAGAAAAGGATTTAAAGTCCAAAAAAGTGTTGTTTCAGTGTTCAGGAATGCAGTTAAAATCTAAAAATGCCCAGAGAGGATTGATTTTTTTCTCTTTATTTGTTTCATTCAAATAGTAATACATATATATATATATATATATATATATATATATATATATATATATATATATATATATATATATATATATATATATATATACATACATATATATATATATATATATGTATGCATGTATGTATATATACAAACAAACAAAAAAAACTACATAAACATGAACACCAAACAATTTGAATGAAAAGGGGCAGAAGGAAGAAATATTTGATATTATCTGCTTCTATTTACAAACCAAATTTTTTAATAATGCTTCCATACAATTCTCAATAAACAACAAAACAAAATGAAACACAGATTCATTTTATGTTCTTGTAACTTACAGACCTAATCAGACACCAACTGAATTTAGGTTATCGTAGTCCTGTAATACACTTGATGTGATACATTTTTTTAAATATATTCAGTGACTTTGATTCTTTTATGACTTTGGTAAGGTTGTTCCATATTCTCACGCCATTTACAGAGATAGTTATTTCCTTCATTCTGGTTCTAAATTTCATTTTTTAAATACTTCAGTTCCTTTTAAGAAATAATTACTGCTCACAGCTTTCTAGAGAAACCACAGCATGACCAGACTCACATGGCTTCACAACTGAGTTAAAAACATTACAAGTTCAAAAGCTGTTGTTTAAAGCAATGGTGGATTTAAAAAATCTTGCAGCTTTGACAGCCCTGTAGAATCTACGTGGAAATTACGTGCTTGTCTTTTACTCAGCATTTATCTGTGTTTCTGCACAGAGATCTTTGTATGCAAGTTGTTTCCTTTAACAACGACTGAAATAACACTTTGCTCTGATTAGACTGGACTGATGAAATCAATAAAGTTCATAGAGGTAGAACAAAACTGATCTGTGTAAATTTTGGTGCATAAAATGTAGCATAACTGTGGGTTGGAGAAGGGAGTCGTTAAAAGCAGAGGAACAGTTCAAAGTAGTAGCCAATTCTAATTCCATCTTTTAGTTCTTTTTTAAAAAGTTGCCAATTCTGCATTAATGCTTTTGAGTTGTTCTTTTTATAAGCGACAACTGTTGTAAAGTCTATAGAAAGATAGCCTAGTAAACAAATAAAACATAATTCCATATTAAAAGCATCCCACCCAAGAGTGGGCACCAAATAAAGCATGTAGCCTCTCTCATGAGAATGCCCATTAACAGACAGAGGCCCTGTCCACACGTAGCCGGGGATCTGCCAAAACGTAGATATTTTTCTACGTTTTGGCCTGTCATCCACACGAAAACGGAGTTTTTTCACATGAAAACGGATCTTTTTAAAAACTCCGGCCAAAGTGAAGATCTGCGTTTTCTCCGTTTTGGGTGTCTGCATGTGGACAGACAAAACCGGAGTTTTAAGGTCCGCAACGTCACTTTCGGCGACAAAAAATGGTGACATCACGTGTGCGACCTGTGTTTACACTAGCCGACAGCATGGATGCCCTCAGAGCTGCGCTCGCTTTATCAATTGTCCAAGTGCTTTTTGCTTGTTTGTTTTTGCAAGCGGAATTACTGCTCCTTGCGGAAGACCACAGGAAGACGAAAAGTTACGCTGACTGGATACAATCCGGGGGAAGTACTGCCGCCTACAGGTCTGGCATGTCCTTAACAACGTATTCATCCGGGTACGTGTGGACAGAGTTTTTTTTAAACGAGGTGGTGTGGATGCAAGTTTTTGGAGGGGCGGATATTCGTTTTTAAAAAAACCCGGCTACGTGTGGACTAGGCCTTGAGTCAGGTTCAAATGATGGGGAAAGGTGGGGAAAGTTGTTGACTAATCAATCACCCTCATGTCAAGGCAAATGCATTTCCTTATCCAGTGATTTGAGGTGAGCTTTAAACATTATAGTCAAGAAGGAGGAGTTTGGAAAAAGGTACTCGCTCACCAACGTGTGCCGTGTTTCAGATAAAAACATACAATCTAATTTCCGAGTGATGGAAGTTTTTCAGAAAGGAGATAAAGATTCAGTAGACAAATCAAGAGAAGCTGGTTCGTGTCTTGTTAGAATATTCATTTGAGCCAGTGTTAGAAGTTCATTAGCAAAAAGGTTATAAACGTTATAACGCCTTTCACAATCATAGGGAGCAGTAGCTCAGGGGTTCTCCAGCAATTGGAGGGTTGTAGGATCAATCCCATTTCCCACCAAAGAATGTTGCTGTTGCGTCCTTGGGCAAGACACTTAACCCACCTTGCCTGCTGGTGGTTGTTGGAGGCATAGGTATCACCTGTGTTTGGCAGACTCGGTTCTGTCAGTGAGCCCCATGGCAGCTGTGGCTACATTGTACCTTATTATCACCCGTGTGTGAATGGGTGAATGACTGGTTGTGTTGTTAAGCACTTTGGGGGCTTGTAAAACCCTAGAAGGTGTTTTACAAATACAGATCATTTACCATCATATAGTATTTGTTCTTGTTGAAATATCTGGAATCAATATGAATGTGAACATGTACTTCTACCGCCTTTGCCTGCATTAGCCAAAAGGAAATAGGTGAGAAAATGATCGGGTCAGAAGAAACCAGTCTTTTCTTGGGGAAAATGTAAATCCCCAGCCCTGCCCACCTTTGCCCACTATTGCATCAATTTTGCACATGTTGGTGAAAAAGCCTCTGTGGCAGATAGATTGCGGTGAATGTGGCCATCTTTACATCTAACACATCCTGAATATAATTAATAACTTCACATAAATGCAAAAAGGGTTCACATCAAGCCACGTAGTTGTTTAGTTTCATCATAGAGAATAAAAAATATTTCTCCTTGGCATAAAGTTGTTCAGATTTTCTCTTTGCCTCATTAGTCTATAGTTTCATACACATATGTGGCTTTGGTCTGGTGCTTTTGCACACCTGATGAGTCGTTATTCTTATGTTGAACTTTGATTAATTTCCTTCTCAGAGCAAATGTTTGTTTAGCGAGCAGAAGGATAAAAAGGGCTTTTATAATTGTAAAGGCTGCAGAACTCCCCGTTTTAGCCCCACAGCATTCTGTTGACTCAGAAAGGAGAAAGGAAACAGGTATTTTGTAAAACAAAGAGCTAAAAAAAAGTCTTTAAGGCAGTTCCATGCTAATTATTTGTTTACTATTTCTTGGAATCTCTCAAAACAAGTAAGTATATAGATTTAAGTAAGGGTTTTGTTTTCTAATAGCTGAAACATGAATTTTAAGTCAAAATCATCAGTAAAAGTAAAAAACATGTTTCTGGGGTAGGGAGCTTTTGCACATCCTCACAAACTGCAGCATCTATCTCCTGTCTCAATTCACGAGCCTGAGCAAAGCAACATTGTTTTGATTTGTTCCTGGCACAGCAGCCATTTTTGTAATCTCATCCATTCAACAGAATTCTTCTCTTACATATAAACATGAATCTTCTTCCAAAAAAACTGGAAGATTGAATATTTTGACACGTTGCTCATCGTTCTATCATTTCTGAAAAACACAGAGGATGACAGAAGACTTCACCAGCTCAGTAATTGATTCTACATGAATCAATCTCAGTGGTGCAAAAAGATAACCTCTGATTTAAATTCAGTTTTCAGGCAACATGCTGCAGGAATTGTGTGGTCAAAGTCCAACCCATCAACAGGGACCAATTACAGCATCCCTGGTCTGATGACAGGCTGCCCATCACTCATTATGATCAGGATTTGGCCTCCAGCTCCATTAGATTAACAAGTTTAATGTTATGTTAATGGGCCTCAATTGCTTTTGATATTTATAATTCATAGCCTGCAGAGAGTGGCTGCAGAGTGCTGTGTTTATTGTGAAATGCACAGGAAATATGCACTGTGCATACAATGAAATGCAGCAAATAGCATTTCTATTTACTTGCTGCATATCCAACATATAATAGCTCCTGACAGGCGCACAATAATGCTGCGAATGAGGTTAACACAGCCAATCATGCTGAAGCCAACGCTCCACCATCACTCCGAGCTGCTGACGCAAATGGCTTTGAGTTTGAAGCCATGGTGTGGCATTCCGGTTACGATCCCAGATTTTAATAAAAGGTGACAGTGGAATTGTATTGCTCTCAACTGTATGGATGTTTGGCCAACAACACAAAATTGTTGTTGGCACTTTTTTGGAAGTGGTACAAGAGTGTGAGGCACTTCGTATAAGTTCAGTAGCACAGTGTAAAGAGGAGGAGAGACGTTTAGCAGGATAATCGCTTCATTATCATGCAGCTGCAGACAACCACAACATGTTGATTTAATTTCAATATCAGCAACTTGATGAGCTATTACTAAGATGCCATACACTTAGGTAGTTGAGTGTCGTTGCGATAATCACTCCTCCCTCGTCAGGTGAGAGTGCACGCAATTTGCATGCATCACTTCTAGAAAGGTTTGTGTGAGTCACACGGTCGGAAACGCTTTCCTCCATTTCAGACACCTAAATGACAAATTGTGCTGTTGAAGTCATACGCTCATTTAGCGCCACAGCTCCATGGTGTGCACTGATGGATTACATGTGGGATGACAAAGACCTCTACAGAGCCAGCAGGCTGTGAAGAACATCTTATTGTTTTATGCACTGACATGAATGTGACCTTTTGGAAAAGCCACTCCACTACTGGTTACAGACCTTGTTTCTCCGTGTAATTCCCACTTTTGTGTCTTTATTATCGCCTGAGTCCAGTTTTGTCTTGTTTTTTTTTTATCACTGACTGTTTTACCCTCAGTCACATCATTTATTTAGTTCAATCTGGCATGTTTGTATATTTGTCAGAGGGGATTTTAGCATATAGTGAAGAAAAAATAATCTTCTTCTCAGTTGTAATAGTCTTTTTGATTTTTTACCTGACATTCTCCTGTCTGCTTAAAAGTGAATTCAAAAATTGTAATTTGCGATTTCATACTAGAAACAATTGTAATATAGTTTTAATCCTTTAAAATGAAAATGTTCTATAAATCAAAATGTAATATTTTTGTTATTTATCAGCTGTTGGCATTTAGATACAGTATTATGGGCTCGACACACGGGAGGCGACAAACGACCGCGATCAGTGAAATTTGTCGCCGTCGCTTTTATTACCTGACACACGGGAGGCGACCCGCGGCAGCGGCCAGCGGCAAAGCCGTCTACGTGTTCTGTTCCATGGCGAAATCGAAACTTCCGTTGTTTTGTTTGGCTGTGTCAGGTTAGAGGGAATTAAGGTTATTTAAGCGGTTCAGAGTTAATAAAGTGGTAGATATGATGTTTCACAAGGTGCTGCTAGAGTTATGTGAAATCTTACTTCTGATTTTACTATGTAAGAAATAATAATAATCAACTTCTCCTTCCTGTTTGCTCGGAGATGTGCGGAGCATTATGTCCGCTCATTGGTCAGTGAATGAAACATCCGTTGATTGGTCCTCGTCCGAGCGACAGCGATGAAAAGTTGAAAATGTTTCAACTTTCTGGGATCGCGTCGCTGGGTCATCCGTGCACGACACGTGCACGAGTGCAAACTTTCACACGCACGTTTTTCGCGTTTCGCTTGGTAGGAGAGAGACCTGCGATTATCGCTTTGTCGCGCATGTCTCATTGAAAATGAATGGAGGAGAGGCGATGTCGCCTCCCATGTGTCGAGCCCATTAGGCTGTTTTTGTTTTGTAATTATATAAGAATACGGTGAATGTGGATGAATTTGCACCATAATATTCTATTTTATGAGACAAAGGAAATAAACATTTATTTTTGATCATAATGTCTTCGTGTTTGTGGGAAGCATCACTAATGTAAGCTTGTGGGTAATCTTAAACTCACCTTTCAAACTCACCTTTAAAGGTGTGGAACACTGAAAAAACATGTTTAGTGATTATTTCTAATTTTTATCGGTCACTCTTGAGTTTTTCAACGCTGGATGAACATGAAAATAGTTGGGAGTGCCCAGAAAACCTCACCAGGAAGGCATCCAGAAGATGTCCTAACCAGATGCCCAAGCCACCTTAGCTGGCTCCTCTCGATGTGGAAGAGCAGCGGGTCTACTCCGAGCCCCTCCAGGATGACCGAGCTTCTCACCCTATCTCTAAGGGAGAGCCCAGCCACCCTGCGGAGAAAACTCATTTTGGTCGCTTGCATCTGCAATCTCGTTCTTTCAGTCACTACCCAGAGACCATGACCATTGGTAAGAGTAGGAAAGTAGATCGACCGGTAAATCAGCAGCTTTGCCTTCCGGCTCAGTTCGCTCTTCACCACAACAGATCATTACAACGCCCGCATCACTGCAAACGCAGCACCAGTCCTGTCTACCGATCTCACGCTAAGAGAACAAGACCCCCAGATACATAATCTCCTCCACTTGAGTTACGACCTCATCCCTGACCTGAAGTAACCACTGAATGTAAACAAGCCTATATAGTTGAATTTCAGATGGAAACTCTAAAATAAAGTTTGCATGAACTGCTTTTACATTTTTCATGCAAACAAAGCTTTTTGTGACTGGCCCAGTCAACGACTAGCTGTTGCTGCTCAGCTGGCCAGTCTGATCCGGTCTACGATGGAAGTATTGATTTTGTGAATTAAAGTTTGTATTAAATGAGACTGTGAAAAAACTGTTGATTTTATATATTTTGATGAAATTCAAAGCATTTTTTTTACTCTGTGGAATTTCATCAGATGTTATCGCAGCTGTTTTCTTTTATTAGTAGCCAAGCACATTTTTATTTGCCATTTTCTATTTTAAAATCCACATGGCCTCAGTCTCATGTTTATCTTGTCCTGTTTAGAATCAGCTCTGGTTATCGGGTCTATGTTTGCTTTTACTTGGCTCCGTGGTTGGTTCCTCTCCCACCATCGGCTCGATTCTCATAAAGCGTTTTCTTTTTTTTTTTTTTTTCCCTTTTCGTGAAAATTCTGTATTTGAAGTCTCCTCTTTATGGTACATTTAGAAAATGATATTCCTGACCCCAGGAGAGTATTCTCAGCTTGGCTGCATGTCTTAAAGGGGTTTTGCTTTAGCATGGATAATTAATGATGATCCATTACAGAGGACTTCGGTGGATGCTCAGACATGTGTTACTGAACAAACTAGTAGTTTTTTTTCTCATTTTCTGGATGTGCCAAAGTGCTGACTGTCTGCTCCATCTCTGCTCTCACTACGATGGTTTTGTGCAGCATACAGATGTCCTGATTCACTCATGCTAACAGCTCTTTGGACTGCAAGTTGGCTTCTTTTTGCAAAAATGACCAAGTGGTCCATTTCCAAGTGGAAACGGCACATTTGGATTTAATTCTAAGAGTGCCAGTTTTTAAGAATTTTTCCCCTTGGACCTGCAAAACCAATTGTCATTTTTATGCATGTTTTTATATTTCACAACACTCCTCCTTCGCTTTTTGTCTTTGATCTACATTTCTTGGTTGCAAAATTCCATCCCAGCCACTCCCACCTCGGTTTTATTTCTCTAAACTAAATGACCTCCCTTCATGTGAGCAGGAAACAAAATATTATTTTTCTTCTCTTCATCTTTCTGACAAATTCTGCAGCAGCAGGTTCAAAGAGGAGTGAAGGTTACCTGCAGCTAAAGCACATTCAGCTGCCCAGGTTGCTTTGAGATGAATGCAACAGCTGATCATAACAGAGGCACGTGCTGCACACATGCAGAGGAGATACCACAGGGAAATAAATTGTTCTATTCATCCCTCGTGCAAAATACATTTGGTGTGAGTGAGACTTTAAAACAAGTGGAAAACCTTCAGGTATCCTAAGTATAACATAGAAATGTCTTCTCTTGGGGAGGAAAGCTGCTGCAAATGTGAGGATTTGGGCAGATTGGCATACAATTAGTCCATTAAGTCATCCCTTCATCATTACACACTGTTGAAATTACATCTCCTATATGACCCACCCCATGGGGAGTGGTGAGCTGCAGCAGTGGCTGCACTCAGGAACTATTGGGTGGTTCAACCACCAATCCAACCCTTAAAGCTGAGTGTCGAGCACGGAGGATTTGAATCCTGATCTCCCAGGTCGGACAATCTACCACTAGGCCACGGAGAACAAAACAAAAAGAAAGACGGAGCAGATCTGCATGTTTTAGGTTATTATTGTGACTTTATTATGGTGGCCTGGAAGGTTCTACACAAATACAAAAGCTTCATATATGCATATTTTACCAAAGAACTGCTGTGTGGATGAAGTGTTAACTAATTATTTTCCTTGCAGAACAGAGTGAGCTTTTTAACAGCCTAAACCTACAAATATCAACTCTAAATATTGTCATTATTTAAATATTTTATCTGTTTGTTTGTTATTCTAGATTTTGACCATTTTAAAGTGTGTTTCTGTTAAAAGGTTAGCAATAATCACTATTATGTCTGTTAGAAACTCAGTACAGAAATTAAGGAATATTTAGCTTTTATTATTATTTTACTGCAACAATCCCTAATGCTTTTTTAACTCTTCTAGCGCATTTACACTTTGGCCAGCTCGATCCGCCTAACCCTAACCTGTCCCCGCGTAGCTAGATTGTAAATACACGGCCCTATAAGGAACCCGGACGTGGGCGTGCCTGCTAAAGAAGCACTGAGAAGTATGTGGTGTCCTTCCTGAAAGTGTCACAAGTTAGCAAACATGGACATGGACGTGAGCAGTGCTGCCTTTTACATGAAGCTCACAGCTTCCTGCTCTCTCACTGGGCAGTGGTGCTGCCATGGGCGCTTCTCCCAACCAAGAACGCTCACAGCAGTCAGTCCTCGCGCTGCTGCAGCTTCGCCCGGTCCATCTGCAGAGAAGATATTCACACCACTGCCTCCAGACTGTTGTGCTGAGTGGCTCAACATGTTACAGCACTGCCTTTACGAATTAAAAAAACAAACACTGTTCTACTGCTGCTAAACAACTTCCTTTTGCATCTCTAACTGTCTTTCAGATTCCTTTTCCCCTTTAATTCTTCATTCCTACTTAAGATTATCTTTATGAAAGGCTCAAAAACTACCAAATCATTCTAAGGTAAATGCCAAAGAGTAAACTTATTTCAACTAAATAAATTAAATGAAACTTAGACAGATGAGTTTCCAAGGTAAAAGGCAATCGTGGTGCGCTGATTGTGGTTGAATTGAGATTAAAGTTTATTGAGATTTATTTACTTATCACTCTTCCGTCTGCCTGATGAAACATCTGGTTGCAAATTATTTTAGTGCATCGTTAAAATGTTGATCTGCTGATGAAAACTGAGGATAGAGAGTTGAGCTTATGGTTAGAATCAATCTGCATAATCTGTATTTAACTATGAACTGTTGCACCTGCCAGATATAAGTATGTACGTAGCTGACAAACCTGCACATTTTACATTTTGTTACAGTTTAGATTTGTGTTGGTTTATTGTACTTTAGCATGCTTTTTTATATTATTATCAATTTTCTGTCTATATTTACCAACATTGGCAGCAAAGGGAAACTTGTTTACTGTGCATTTGACAATAAAGCTTTGCGTGAATAAACCTTAAAGGAACCCAAAGCTGTCAGTCCAGTAGGGCTGTAGCGAAGCCTCGATAACGTCGACGGCTCGATTCTAAAAATTTGTCGACGTCAGATCCGGAAGTCGACGCACCGCGTCCACTTGTTGCATCCCCAGGAGTTTGTAAATAGAGGTGGAATCTGCCTGTTTTTCCTCTAGTTCGCCCTCTCCTCCGCCTTCACTAACATCTCCGCCAAATACCAAAGACCCGGAACAACGTCCGTCCGCTACTAGGTTCCTTTCGTGTTTTGCCCGCCTTCGTCTCCCGGCAACGGACAACAACTTCCGGGGTCAAATGCGCTGCTCCATCTCTATCGCAGATGCAGAAAATCACCGGGAGTGTTTCTCCCTTCATTAAGGAGCTTCTTTCAGACATGAGGAGAGCTGTTTTGGTGGTAGCAGTCTCTCCTCCATGCTGGTCTGTTTGCTGCTGGGTGTTTTTGGTTTATTTAAACTTGGTAACTTGAACTTAACGTTGGTAAAGCTACTGTTAGCATTTTCGCTAACAGCTTCTTGCATTTGGATAAGCTGTTATGTTTTGGTTTAGAGGTCATCTTTTTTGCGGTGCAGATCTCTCTTTTATTACATTGAGTGTTGTGGGTTCTCGGTTTAGTTTAAAATATCACCTTGAGTTTGGTTTAACCACCCAGTTTAGAGTTTGGAACTATGGAGATTCTTATTTTGGTCCAAAACCCTGTAATCTTTGCCCAGTGGGACATCCCTACTTATTTGTACTTTGTTTTAATTCCCCACAGGCAGAATTAGTTTTATTACTCCCAACCTGTGGATGGAAAGATTTGTTTTTTTTTTTTTGTAGTTGTAAATAAACCTGATCATCATTTTAACTTTTAAATCCCACATTACTGTCCCTTCCTTATTGCACACAAGCCAAACTCCCCAGGAAGGGTCGTAACACCACTCGCCTCACGCACATAAGTGACCAAAACAAAGCAGCATGGAGACACTCCGTCTCCAACCACCTCGCAGCCTGCACTCCCAAGTTCTACACGTCACCAGAACATAACCAACCAACACAATAAAAGCAGTATTATACAAAATGGGAGGCCTGTAGTGTTTATTCTCTTACAGTAACAATTAATCAATTTTTTGGAGGAATTTATTAGAGATTTTTTGGTTTTTATTAACTGTGCAATAGAAAAATAATCATTAGATTAATTGTATAAATAGTCATTAGAATAGTCGACTATTCGATAAAATAATCGTCAGAATATTCGTTTTAAAAATAATCGTTTACCCCCAGCCCTACAGTCCAGGGTTTATGATTACTGATAGATGTGTTTTTGTGTGTCTTCATAGTTCCTCTGCCATCTTTCGGAGATTCAAGTCTGCGATTTGTGCTTCTGGTCGGTTTCAGCCGACATGTTTGTTAATCGATGTCAGGCTCCAGAAGGAAGCAGCTTTACCAACTGCCAATTTCCTCAGGCCTCTGTGGAGAGAGACCTGAGAGGCCAAGGCAAAAAGAGATGGATCAAGAAGGACAGAGGAGGATAATAAGAGAAGTTACAGAAAGCCTGTAGACACCGAGGAGGAAGAGAGATGTCGCAACAACAGAAGATGACTCAGAAGATAAGAATTTAAATAAAGAGACGGTAAAAGTCAGACATTTTATGACTTTACTGCATTAAATCTTCTGTTTCATTAGAACATTTTACTTCCCTCTTGACAGAAATCCTAAGTTCTCCAATGTTTAAGCTACAATAAATAATCAGTTTATTTTTAGAGTTGAGTATAAGTGATCCCTGAATCCCAATGTACTTAAAAACACTTGCTACCTGCACAGCGAACGTTCTCAAACATCTCCTCACTGGATTTGCATTTTTAATTATTTTGGCAAAAATAACGTCACCAAGTAGGCATTGATGGGAGGATGTGGGAAGGAATCAAAAAAGTAAAAGCAATGAAGTTTTTCTGATGGAACATCCAGAGCAGGGTTGTCCAAACTTTTCAAGATGAGATCCAAAATCATCAGAAGTTCAAAATGAAACACGAACACCAAACACCATCTAGTGTGAGGAGGTTGTAGTTGCAACAATAGAACAAGGTTTCCAGCTGTTGGGATACCAGGTTCGTGGTCGATGGATGACATTCTATATCTGGGTCCATCTGTTGTAGACTTAAACTCACTCTGGTCTTAGATCTTTTATGGTCGTTCTTCATCTGAGAAGGATAGCGATATCTTCTGGGCTCAAAAGCAGCTGCTTTACTTGCCGAGTCTGCCTTTTTCCAGCCTCACTGTGAAACTGATTGTTTGGCAACCCAGTGTTGTGCCCGTAAAAATAAATATTTGGTTATTTTTTTATTAAATTAAAACTTCTAAACACCCCGTGGAGCCTTTTTTTTTTAAATATAGCATTTAATTAAATTACTACAAACTGCATAACCGTTATGGCTACAATAGCAAATCTAAAAATCAAGCTAGCTTGAAACATTTTCATGTCTTTTAACAACGTTCTAACATACATAGACTAGCTATGAATTTATTGTCGCCAAAAACAAGGCTCGGACTGACACCAGTGATTGGACATCCACTTGTTGGTTTCATCAAACCACCACACTCCTCTGGGTCCTGCACTCATTATGCGCTCGCACATTTTGCAACAGAACACCACTGGTGTGAGAGGTTCTCCGCTCAGTGATGTCAGAGAAGGAGAAATAGTCGGCTGCTACAACTTCAACTTTAGGACAAAATACCAGATGACCAAATATCAGGAAATAAGACTCCAAAACCTGCCATCTGAAGCTCAGCTGTGATGTGGATTACTTTTAAGTCTGAGAAATGGTGTGCCAGTATATTTCTTCCCCACGAGAGCAACTAACAAATATTCATTCCTGATAAAGACCACTGCCAACGTATTGAATAAATGCGTGAATCACTCCTTTAATAGTCTGATAAGGAGACAAAATTTCCCATTTTTCAAATGAATTTGGGGGCATGGAAAATAACTCCAAGGGCCACAAAAAGCCCCCAAGCCGCTCTTTGGACATTGTTAACAGTAATACAAATGTCCATAATGGCCTGTCATGGCCCTGTCATGACCTGATGTTTTCTTGATGTTTTGACATGACCTGATGAAACCTGAAGTTCCCGTTGCTGATACTCACCCCTCCCTTTGGGCAATGTATTTCTGTCCAAAGTTCCTGTTTTGTGCTGAAACAGTAGCCGCTTCTTGTTCAAAACTGTTAGAAAAGCAGATATTCAAATAAGATTGCTCAAATCGAAAATGTACCGACTTGTGACCCATCCTTGCTTGAACGAATAAATACAGCCATGACAAAGCCGAGAATCAGAACACTTTGAGCAGTGACTAAAGCAAGTCGGCTGACCTTGTATGAGTACTGACGTGTTCTCCCTCTGCAGCGGTGAATCTTATCTTGACTGGTTTTTTGACTCCAACATCAACTCAGAAGCAAACATCTTTTTCTCCAATCGTCCCGAACCTGACTGGTCATTTTCAGGACCAACAACATGCCTAATCTAGAGTCTTATATACATATATATAAAAAAATCATAAACTTCTTTAGAAAATCTGAGATATCCCATCATACTTTGAAATGTATGCTGAAAATCAGACATGTTTTTGTGAGTACATCACTTCAGGGAGTAAAAATGTCTTCCATGTTCTTATATGTGCAGAAACTGTTCTGAAAAGTCAAAATGTGTTTGTTTTATTGGGCGATCATAGCTTCTGCTACTTTTGGATTAAAGGGAATGAACACCATTGTGTTTGCTTTAAAAGAGCTATCCAGAATCGATCCTGGGATGCTCATCCTAACACCTGGTAAATGAATCCCAGTAATGTGCTACGGATATGCAGCTTTTTATTTATTTATTTGTTTATTTTTTCTGAGACAAAATACACCATCTCTCTGTCTTTGAAAATGGTTAAAAGACCCAAAAATCAAATATTTGTGCTGCTGACAGGTGAGAGCTGTGTTTGTGCAAAACGGCCTGCTTTGAGTGTTTTGAATGAAGTAAATACCTGGGTTTTCACCCGGGGATTAGGGATGTCATTCCATCTTTTGAATTTCCTGTCGCAGCTGTTTGACTGAGTGCATTTTTAAAAGCAACGTTTTTTGTTGCTGCATTGGAACATTTCCACCTGACATATTAAACGCACTTGTGTATATAATCACCCCTTTCTCACAAATGCCGCTTTATGGCTTTACTTTGTGTAGCCATCAAATTTCATTCTTTCCACTGACGTGTGTGTGTGTGTGTGTGTGTGTGTGTGTGTGTGTGTGTGTGTGTGTGTGTGTGTGTGTGTGTGTGTGTGTGTGTGTGTGTGCGTGTGTGTGTGTGTGTGTGTGTGTGTGTGTGTGTGTGCGTGTGTGTGTGTGTGTGTGTGTGTGCGTGTGTGTGTGTGTGTGTGTGTGTGTGTCCTTGTTCAAGAATTTTTTTGAGAGTCTTTGTCCGATTTTTTTTAAAGAGACATTTGCCCACATTTGAGTCCTCGTCAGGGGCCTTCAGGAACACTTGTTTATTCATTTCTGTTGTTGACGTGCTTCTCGACTCCTACATCATGACCCATCCTCTTTTGTCTGTCTTGCATCTTTTATGTGGCTGCTCGTCCTCTTTCTCCCTCGTTTCATTCTGACGTGTTGACAAATTCAGCCCATTCTCCAGAGCCGTGTGTTGATGATGATTACCACCTAACTGTTTTTGCTCACAGGAGTTGTGTTGTGACAGTTCTGACAGGATGACTGAACGTGCGAGTGGTCCGCCTGTCATTCTGCTGAGTGACTGATTTGTGGACAGCTGGATGACTGGCTAGTTTTCATGCAGACTGATTGACTGTCTTTGTTGACAGGATGTGATCTGACTATTTGTCTGACTCAAAGATTAACAGACTTACTGGCTTACAGAGAGAGATGCGTGGTGGACTGCCCAGAAGACCTTTGACCCAACTGGTTTGGAATCATGGGAATTTAAAACTTGAGTACCTTTTCATTGTTTTTATTTTGCTTTTTGCATTTGATGGTCTTTATACTATAAGTGAAACTACACTATAAAAGATATGTTGGTCACATTCACCTTGGGAACTAAAACCAATGTTGGATCAAATCTACCTGAAACTTTACAATCAATCAGGAATGAGAATTAAAAAATAGATTTTCCAAGGCTGACTTTATAAAAAAAAAAGCTATCCATTTGTTGAAACAAAAAAATGTCAATAATCAGTTTTCAGTTAAAATGAAAGGTCTTTTTGTTCTGCATCAATGGGTTTCCCCCGTATTCTCTTTTCACCTGAACCATCAACTCCTTTAGTTTTTTTCTGAATTCACTTTTTTCATACCTTTTATTTTCATCAGCCTTTCAACTTGTTGTTTTGCTTTTTATTTTTTTTCAGCAATTGTATTTGATTTCAGTTTTTCATCACTTGCAAAATTTCACTTCCTTATTTTTGTTTCATTTAGAACTGTTTTTCCTTCCATATATTCTATTTTTCCAGTTCTTTCTCCCTACAGGACTGTGTGGTTCTTGATCTTAATCTCACTGTTAAAGTTTCTAACACTCGTATCTATTTCTGGATTCTGTTTATTTTATTTCTTCTGCTTCTTCCGGCTCAGCTCTCTCTTCACCACAACAGACCGATACAACGCTCGCATCACTGCAGATGCTGCACCAATCCAACTTTCAATACCACACTCCATCTTTCCCTCACTTGTGAACAAGACCTTGAGATACTTAAACTTTTCCACTTGAGGCAGTACCTCATCCCTGACCCGGAGAAGGCATTATACCCTTTTCACACTCAAGGCCACGGTCTCAGATTTAGAGGAGCTGATTTTCATCTCGGCTGCTTCACACTCCAGTGAGAGCCGGTAGTCACATTCTGATGAAGCCAACAGGACCACGTAATTTGCAAAAAGCAGAGACCTAATCCTCAGGCCACCAAAACATATCCCCTCAACACCCTGGTTGCACCTAGAAATCCTGTCCATGATAGTACAGCCGGTGACAAAGCAGCATTGGCAGAGTCCAACTCTCACTGAAATTAGCTTGACTTACTGTGTATTGCTACGGTTCGTACATCGGTCATATAGGGACCTAACAGCCCGTATCAGACTCTTGTATCTCATACTCCTGAAGTACCCTCCAAAGAGCCCCCCCCCCCCCCCCCCCCAAAGAACCCCCAAAGGGACACAGTCGAGCACCTTCTCCAAATCCACAAAACACATGTAGATTGGTTGGGCGAACTCTAACGAACTCTCCAGGATCCCCTAAAGACAGCAGTTGCTCAGGGGGTAGAGCAGGTTGTCCAGTAATCAGAAGGTTGCAGGTTTCATCCCGGCTCTGACCTGAGAATGTAGCTGTTGTGTCCTTGGGCAAGACACTTAACCTGCCTTGCCTGCTTGTGGTGGTCGGAGAAACTGATGGCACCAGAGGCCTCACCTGTGTCAGTGCACACCTGGGCAGCTGTGGTTACATCATAGCCACCAAGGAGTTTTTGGACCACTTCAGTGACCTAAACGTCAGAGACTGGAGAGCCCAACCCAAAGCCCCCAGACTCTGCTTTGTCACTGGACGAGGTGCCGGGGGATCGACCGATCCACTACGTTCCAAGCCAAGGTCAGCAGCACACCGTCCCCACTATAACCAGTGTTGGTAGCACTTCTTTCCCCTCCTAAGGTGCCAGATGGTGGAGCAGAATCTCCTCAAAGCCATATAAAAGACTTGCTCCATGGTCTTGCTGAACTCCTCCGATGCCGGGTTTTTGTTTCCGCGAACACCCAAGCCGCATTCAGCTTGGACTCGTAGTACCTTTCAGCAGCCTCTGGAGTCCCACAGGCCAACAAGACCCGATAAGGCACTTTCTTCATATTTGAAGTACTTATCCAAGCAGTAGAGACCCAAATAGCAGCACAGGATCATGCAGAAAGTTAGTTTTATGATCTATGTGTGTCCTACGTAGTTACTCTACGCTGCGTAACATAACGCCTAATGGCTGTTAGCATCCTAACTTTGAGCTGCCCGTTTATAGCCGTCGTAATGTTTGATTTTGTAGTAAAAACACGACACAAGCATTTTCTCAGGAGAAGAAGCAGCACTTGTGCAGTACACACACACACACACACACACACACACACGAGTGTTTCACCACGTGAATTGGTTCTAACAAATGAGAGCAGATAAGGCCATTTAGGTACAAGTACTGTGCTTCATCATTTCTCTGCAGCAATAATTATTGGTCTTTTTTTTTTTTTTGCCAGTTCCCGCTCAACGCAGAACGGCTGGCTGGTTGAATTATGCATGTTTGTTTGTTGCTTTCATTACATAAGCAGATGTCTCTGTCAGAATAATGGAGGATTTTAGAGGGTTATTATGTTATTTCTCACTCTGTGTGTATTTTGCTCTCCGGTTGGAGGGCTGATGAGCACTTTGGGCCTCACAGCACACTGAATGAAATCCTCATACTCTCCATGCTTGTGCTTCCATTGGAGTTTTCGAGCCGTTCATGGAGTCAAAGTTCGTTCCAGTACTCCAGAAGAAAAATAAATCTGAGTTAATCATTTTTAATTCTGGTGATTACAATCAATTTTGGGGAGTAATGGAATACATGTACCGCCGTTATGTATTTAGAATAGTAATTATGAGTAACTATTACAGTTACTATTTTAAACATGGTACATAGAAAAAACGGATGTTTTTGGAATGCTAAACATCACCCAAGAAAATAATATAAAATGCGACAAAATATATTAGCTAAAGACTGAAATAAAGAAAAATGAGTAATTCTACCTCATTATTTAATTAACAAATAGAACCCAATTGTAATGAGGGGAATTTACCCAAAAATACTAGTTCAGCACTGCCGGATTTACTATTTTATTTCATTAACAAATACAATAATTGTACAATTGTACTTGTACTTCAGTATCTGTTTAAGCCTGGATGTACCGTAGTTACAGTTACAGATACACTTAAATTTTAAGGTAAATATTTCAGCATGCCAAAAAAAAAATCTTGAGCCACAGTGAATGCAAGTTCAGTTCAGCTTTTGTTAAACAGAAATATGCTAATTGTGCATTGCGTTTGGTTTCATTAATTCTCATTTATACCAGTATTGCATTGGGCAACAGTCAGAAGGTAGAGCAGGCGGTTCAGTAAGTGTAAGGTTACAGGATGTAAAGAATAGGTTGTTTACATATTACTTATGAACCATAAAATGTGAGATTCCATAGAAATATGAAATGTCAATCTAATGGATCTTTGAATATTTTAACCAGAAGATCGGAACTTTTTATTGCAGGGATTAAGTGACACTTCATATTAACTCCAAGGAAAGAGAGTCAGGTTTAAAATTGTTAAGAAATTTATTTCTACACAATTTAAACAAGACTAACTTTAACACTCTGATGGAATTACTGATGGAACTAAGGTGGAGTGAGACGTGATGAATGATGATGGTGTGTGTGTGGAATGTTATTCAGAACCAACGGATCCGGAGAAGCAGTTAGTGGGAGTGAATGTTTCGCACTAAACTTTAGTAGGAGATTTATAACACACATGAAACGCCATCTGTCGGTCTACCTACCCAGGGGAAGCCTCCGTTAGATCCAGAATGCCGAGGTCCTCAAGGACCCTCCTTGGTAACGAAGCCAGTAGAAAAGCAGCGGTGCCGACCAAACTAGTCTTGGGATGCTTCTGTCGTGACCAAATCCAGGTCACGACAGGTTATCACTGGCATCTCCGAGACCCTGAAGGGGTCGTGAGGTTCAGCTTTTATTCTGAAGGAACCGTTGCGGTCAGATGTAACTTGCAACAGATTTTATCCAGCTTGTCGAAGTTCTTTATGGCTGAAGAGGAAGTCCGGATGGCCCGTCCAAGACTTCTCTAGAACGCTTTGAACTAAAGAAAAGGTGGCGTGGGATAGTTTTTATAATTGTCATATTTCAGTTTACTGGCGAATCAGAATTTGACATGCAAAAGAGGGTTTATACAAACACCACAGATAACCACGCCTAGCCAGAAATGAAGGTTCTGATTGGGTCAAACAAAAGGAAATGTGTCGTGTGACTTTAGCATTACGTGTCATCAGTGTCTAGTGCAAATGTCCAAGATTATAATTACTTATAAAATACTACCGATCACAGGATTATAATATCAAGTAATAACTGTCATTTCACAGATTGATTGAACATTGGGCTCACATTATTATTGGTAATAACAAAGTTGTTGATTATGTGTTTATCAAAAGAGAGTTCTTCGTCTTCGTCTTGACAGAGGTGAAGCAGTTCAGATGAGCAGAGTGCATGAAAGACCTTGGCCACTATCTCATGTAGATTAGGCTGTCAGAGACTGTATGTCACTGCTCGAGCAGACGCAGCAGATCATGACCTTTAGGTCAAAAACAGGACATTCATGATGCTACACAGGATAAATCCCAGCTTTGGCATGTGCGACTTATTTATTTTATTATTTTCTAGCGTAGAAAATTGGGTAACATTTGCTATTTACTACTAAGTTTGGGGACTGAAATCCAAAGCTTGGGAGGGTAGCCAGGACTGGGGTGAGCAACGTCAGTGAGAATCCGAAATCCAAGGGAGGTGAGCGGTGGGAGAGCGGGTCGGTTCGGGTGAGGAGGGAGATCAGGCTTGGAGATGAAAACCAGGTTATTGTAGAGTAGGTTCGTGGTGAGAATTCCTGGTGAAGGGAAGGCAGAGGTCATCAAAAACAACAACGACGACGACGACGACGACGACGACGGACAAATATAAGGCAAGACTAAAGCTGTAGTTTAACTATAGTCTTGCTACCCAAAGTGAGCAATCTTCCAGCGAGGTGAAGTGATCTCCAGCTCCTTATAAAACACAGGTAGTTGATGAGGAAAATCACCGCAGCTGGCCGCTCTCTGGAGCCGCCCACCTGCAACGACTTAAGGTGATTAGAGGAATGTGCAGACTCACCCCAGATCCTGACAGTTTATAAGCTTGACCATCCCTGTGTTAAAGTCCTGCCTCCTCTATTAATTAAAATTTTAATTAATATTTAGGATTATTATTTGTGGATTTCTATTTAAGGATATAAACAATATGTTACCTGATAGATATCATAATTGTCTCAATTCAGAGCAATGTGTGTGTGCGTGCGTGTGTGCATGCTAGTATGTGTGTGTGTGTGTGTGTGTGTGTGTGTGTGTGTGTGTGTGTGTGTGTGTGTGTGTGTGTGTGTGCGTGTGCGCATGTGTTTGTGTTTTCATTTCAAATGAGAACAGTGCATACAGGAAAATCCTCTTCTCTCTAAATCAAGTAGTTCACATTTCAATTGGTTTCATGCAAAAAGAATCCTCTCCAGCATCTTATTTTTGTAATTTTCATCTAATTTCCAAGAAACCTTAAGGCTACAAAATTTTAAAAAATTAAAGACCTCACACAACCTTTTTGATCATCCCCGTTCCCTCCTCTGGGTAACTTGAAGTTTAGAAATATATTAAAAACCTGAATTATGTTCAGTTATGTTTCTGAGCACGTAAACATGCTTAACATTTCAGCTTCAGGCTAAGCTGCTGCTGACACCAGACTCGAGTGTAATATCTGATTTGATGAGCAGACACTGACACGTAAAAACAACTTTTACTTTCAAATCCAAACGTTAAAAGGTTACATGACAACATTGGCTTCCTAATCTGAGAACTTTACACCTACTTTCTCTTTGAACTATATACAGATTTAACGAGGCATTTCCGAATTCTCCTTTCACTGAATAAATTAAATATTTCAGTCATATCCCAGTTCAGACTCCCTCTATCCTGTTTACACATCCTTTTTTCCACACAGCTGGTGGATTCTAACACTTACAGCTTGTCCGTATGATAACATTCTGCCTTGAAATGAAATGCAGCCTGAGGTGAAAGTAATCCTCACAGACATCACAGTTGTTAGAGGATGAGAGGCAATGAGCAGAACAAGAAGTAATAAGAGTTTCAGAAAGCTGTGTTGGAATTTAGTATCTGACATTAAACCAATTCCGCTCTCATGCTGTGTTGCTAACCAGTTTTCTGTTAATTTAAAACAAAATTGTAGCAAACTGAATCCTTTAAGTTTTCACAAAGTCCTGGAAAACCTTTAAAGAAACAATTTGTAGTTTTTACCTCTAATCTCACAAATTTCCATCAAAATGTTGTTGAAAGTGAATAAAAGGATGTCCAGTAAATTGCTGGCTTCGTAATATAAAACCATAAAAAGTGGGTCTAAAATAAATGGGGAACGGGTCTAAGTCTCTGGGAGATGTCATATTAGACACCATGTTTTACGTGAGCTGGCTCGGGGTCCTCCTGATGACATCACACTACATTCGTACATGTTATGCTGGCACACAAGACTTTGATTGGTTCAGACAAATTTGCAAATGTAGTCCTTGTAGTTGTAATCCTACAGTAACAAAAAAAAAATCAATTGCCAAAGGAAATGTCAAATAAAAGCAAAAATATCTTTTGATAAATGGAGGCCCTGAGCAGCTCTGATTAGGGGCAAAATTAAAAATAACTTTACTGAACAAATTACAAGCAGACAACATTTTGAATGAATGAATACATTTATTTACATAAGAACTAACGGAATATACAAATTCCCCATTTATACAAATGGAAAAGTCTGCTAATAATGTAAATGCATTTAAACATTCCCACATATAAAAACTGTTGTTTTTATTTGATCCGTTTTGGATCTGCTTTTTGTAGACAATGTGTTCCTGTTGGCTTCATCGCTGGAGTGGTTTGTGGCCGAGTAGGAAGTAGCTGGGATGAGAATCAACTCCTCTAAAATCTGAGTCTTAATGTGGATAAGGGTAGAATGCTTTCTCCAGGTCAGGAATGAGGTCCTGCCTCAAGTGGAGGAGTGTTCACGAGTGAGGGAAAGCTGAAGCGTGAGATCAACAGGTGGAAATAAAGCAGCTGAAAACTCACCTGTTCTAGCTGGCTTTTGCGTGACCTTCATCACCACCCTCCCCTTGTTCTGCTCTTTCCACCACTTTTCCCCAGATCCACTGATTTCCCTCTTTCCTATTAATTTTCTCTTTCCATCTCCTTGCATTTTTACTCACAATTCTTTATTTTTTCTTCTAATTTTAACAATAATTTTTTACTCCATCACTGCCTGCCGTTTCCTGATCAGTAAAGCCCTTCGCTGCCAGTGTTTTTCAGCATTTTCGTTTTTTAAGTGTCAAAGAACGTTGCGTGCTAGGATGATGTCAACACCAGAACAACCAAAACAAAGAGTAGACTCACCTCTTACATCAGGAAGAATCTGCGCTTTTTGAGCTTTATCCGTTCTTTCATAACCCGGTGTTGAATTGTGATCGGCAGAAGCTTTTCCGGTTCGCGCCTCACTTTTGTTACAGCAGCGGCCCAAAACGATCTCCTAACATATGGATTTTCTGCTTCCGGATCACGTGACGTGTGACGTACGTGGATGAAGATCGGCTTTAGAGCTGGGATGTTTGTTCTCATGGTGCTGGGGCTCGTTCCGATGCAAAAAAATGCTAATGAGTACTTTAGTCATCAATGGCAGTAAATGAGTTAATAATTTTTTGAAGATTTTTTCGTATTTTGAATATTTTGTTCTTGTGAAGCGCTTTGTGATTTTCATATTGAAAGGAGCTATATAAAAGATTGTTTACTTTCATTCTATTGGTGCTGCTTCTGTAGTGATGCGGGCATTGTCCTGGTTTGTCGTGGTGAAAAGATAGCTGAGCTAGGAGGAAAAGCTCTCGATTTACCAGTCATTCTATGTTCCTACCCTCACCGGTCACGAGCTTTGGGTAGTGACCATAAGAACAAGATCGCGGATACAAGCGGCCAAAAGTTGTTTGTTGTGAAGAGTGTATGGGCTCGCGCTTAGAGATTGGGTTAGAAGTTCGGTCATCCAGGAGGGGCTCGGAGTAGATCCGCTGCTCCTCCACATCGAGAGAAGCCAGTTAAGGTGGCTCGGGCAACTGATTAGGATGCCCCCTTGACGCCTTCTTGGTGAGCTTTTCCGGGCATGTCAGACTGGGAGGACACCCAAGGAAAGACCCAGGTTACGCTGGAGAGACCTCTCAGCTGGCCAGGGAATGCCTTGGGATTGCCCCGGAGGAGCTAGCCCAAGTGGCTGGAGAGAGGAAAGTCTGGGCCTCCCTGCTTAGGCTGCTGACCTTTGCTCTGGATAAGTGGCTGAAAATGGATGGATGGAAAAACTGCTGTGGTTTTTGGTACAGTCTGATGTTGGTTTTAAGCTAGTTTCACATTCTTTAATGAACAAAGACAATAATATGTTTTATTAACAAGTTACAGTTATGAGGAAACATTTAGGTGGTAAGAAACATGAATTTAATAACAAAACTGCTAAACTCTTTCCAAATCCTATGTGAAAGAACAGAATCGAAAAAGAGATGCAATGAGAGCAGGTAAACCAGATAGAACACAGAAGTAAGGGGCAGGAGGTGTTACCAACCTCCAAAAGGAAACTTTCCCATTTCTAAATAAAGATATAACTGCAACTTGAGTTAAAGGGATACTAGGCAGCTTTGCTTGCTTTTAGCACCCCCTTGTGTCTGTTATTAATTCACTGTAGTTAAACCGAAAGTGAAACTTGTCTCCTCACTGTGCATTCATCTTTTCAACACCTTAATCTAACAGCTGAAACGTCTCCTCAGCCTTCATTAGCTTCTAAAGGAGCGGTTCATCACTACATCAAACAAATCAGCTGTGTTCACGATTCAAAACATGCAGGAAATGTGCTGGAAGCAGACTGCAGCTCGACCATGTCAGCTCTGCTCCACTCCACAGCTCCCCCCACCAGCAGGGACTGGACCTGCAACTCTGGCCACAGGGGGCGGTGGGGTATGAGTAACATTTCATTAACCCTGTAAAGGGACAGTTTAGCACATGCTGGCTCAAGCACGTGATTTAAAAATATGAAAAAGTTACATAGTATCCCTTTAACCTGATTACAAATGCTCCACCAGCTTCCATGCAGTAATAATGCAAATCTAATATACATGATGTAGAAACTATTACGTTGGAAACTCCAGCTTCAAGCTTCATCATTCCCCATCAAGGCCATGCAGTGGTTTGAAAGTTTAATTACAGTGATGCCAATAATTATAACTTTACTTTCTTCCACTCATGCTCAAACTTTGTTCCATCAAATGTCATTGTCATTGTTGCATAATCGAGCAAACAGATAGAAAAAAAGTGTTCTTCTTTTCAGCTTTTGCCTTGACGACACAATAAAACAAAAACTATTCCTATCAAATCAGTGCTTTGTGAGCACACAGGAAAGTGCTGAAAATGCGTGGTCAGCTGTTGGAGGCTGTCACGCCAGAGACACTGAGTCCCACGGGACCTGAAAAGAGTCTTGATTCTCTATCGCAGAGTTTTCCCTCCATGTCTGGGTCAGAAACTTTATTCCCATTTACTCATTCTTACTAGCTGGAGACCACAAGACTCCCTGGTGATCTGTAATGAGCTGCAGAGTCTGCACCCACTGCACACACACACACACACACACACACACACACACACACACACACACACAAACACAACACATAAAGACGTGCAGACACTAAGATATATGCCTCTGTGTAAATTCTCCGCAGGCACAAACAGACAAATATGTGCTGGATGGTCTGAGCGATCCAACAACACCCCGGGTTGCTATGCAGATGTGTGTGTGGACGCTTCTAATGAAGAGCACTTGTTTGGAGGCTGGATTAATGAAGCTGGAAACAAGGCCACAGTGAAGCACAACTGCCTCCAGCTCTTCTGCCTCACCTACTTATCCACATACTGATACAATTTCCCCTGTTTCCCTGCTCATCTCAAATACATGCATCCTAATGTATGCAGCTGTAATTATTTTACTCTCAATCCAGCCTGCTCTGTCAGGACGGAGGAAACAATGTCGAAACTTATAACCGTAGGCTTCATAATGAGTGCACTTAAAACAAATCTACTCGTAAGTTGAGCTTTATGTCTTTTTCTAAATGTTTGAAAGGAAATCAACCCCCCAACAGAAATCATAAATGAGTGGTGGTGTGTAGTTTCCTGCCGATATTCAATTCAATTCAAGTTTATTTAAATAGCACCAAATCACGACAAGAGTCGTCTCAAGGCATTTCACATAGTAAACATTCCAATACAGGTCAGTTCATTCAGCCAATCAGTAAAACGTTTCCTATATAAGGAATTGCACCAAGTCACTGACTGGTGTCAGTGTCTTTACATCAGTCCTCACACTAAGCAAGCATTTAGCGACAGTGGAGAGGAAAACTCCCTTTTAATAGGAAGAAACCTCCAGAGTCTTAAAAGTAGACAAGGTGTCTGCCTCACGGACTAAAGCTGGGAGCTGGTTCCACAAGAGAGGAGCCTGATAGCTAAAAGATCTGCCTCCCATCCGAGTTTTAGATATTCTGGGAACCACCAGTAAACCTGCAGTCTGAGAGCAAAGTGCTCGGTTAGGAACATATGGAACAACCAGGTCACTGATGTATGATGGAGCTTGATTATTAAGAGCTTTATATGTGGGTAGGAGAATCTTAACAACTATTCTGTATTTAACAGGCAGTTAATGTAGGGAAACTAAGGCAGGAGATATATGATCTCAGGGGCGGATTAAGGACTGAAGAACATCCGGGGCTTAACACACGCACACACGCGCGCGCACACACACGTGCGCGCACACACGTGAAACGCACTAGTCAACATATATGTCTTGTACCATATAATTTTTAATCTGAAGCTACATATTAAGCATTTTCAGGGCAGAGTATTGTTCCTGTTAGTATTTAGTGTGAGATGATAGTAAATATTCCCTTTCTTTCTCCATCAACTTTACCTGATAGTAAGCTAACTTTAGGCAAACCAGCAGCACAACAAATATTTTCAAATAAGACTCACAAACCTGAGTCAACACCAGTCTCATCAAAGCTGGGGTTCTGTCGTTGTACTTTTTGTCTAAAAAACGTCCTTATGTCCATCTTCACTCATGCGTTTCAGACAGAGAGTGTAGAAGAAGCCGGCTGCTGAAGGGCTTCTTCTTCAGTGGTGGAGGCTCAGGCAGGCTGTATACAAACTACTGCCAGCTGCGCCCTCTCTGTTGGACTTTGGTACTGCATGTTAGTCTAATGAGCTTTGAAAGAAACAGACGTACTGCATGTTACTTCCGCGATTTAGATCCGGGGCTTCCTATGAAACATCCGGGGCTTCAGCCCAAGTAGCCGGGCCTGACGCCGCCCCTGTATGATCTCTCTTTTTAATTCTCATCAGAACTCTAGCTGCAGCATTTTGGACAAGCTGAAGACTTTTAACTACATTCTGTGGACTTCCTGAGAGTAATGAATTACAGTAATCCAGTCTTGATGTAATAAATGCATGAACTAGTTTTTCAGCATCATTCCTGGAAAGGATGCTTCTAATCTTAGCAATATTCTGAAGGTGGAAAAAGGAAATACTACAAACCCGTTTAACGTGGGATTTGAATAACATGTCCTGGTCAAAGATAACACCAAGGTACCTTACTTTGTTCTCAGAGATTAATTTATTGCCATTCAGTTCAGGTGATTGACTAAGCAATTTCCTTTTCTGAATTTAAGGTCCAAAGATGAGAACTTCAGTCTTGTCTTGATTTAAAAGCAGAAAGTTTTGAGTCATCTAATTTTTTAGGTCTTCAAGACAAGCTTGTAATCTAACTAACCAATTAGGTTCATCAGGGTTAATCGATGAATATAACTGAGTATCGTCAGCGTAACAGTGGAAGTTCATTCCATGCTGTCTAATAGTTTTACCAATTGGAAGCGTGTATATAGTAAAACAAACTGGCTCAAGCACTGAACCCTGTGGTACTCCACAAGTAACCCTGGAGTATGAAGATTTGTCATGTACCTTTAAAAAATGAAATCTATAGGGGGCAGTACAAACATTTCAGGCAAGTTTTACACCATATCAATGCGACGTGATGTCATCATACTACGGCAACACTGCTTGGTCAAGATGTATTGCATCTCTTTTTTGATTCTGTTATTTCACTCATGTTTTGGAAACAGTTTAGCAGTTTAGTTATTACTGTAAATTCATGTTTCTTACTGCCTAAATGTTTTGGAATGTGATAACGTGGTAACGTCGTATATCCAGCCAACCATCTGGTGTGACGTCATCGGCAGGCGCAGGACCCTGAGCCGGCCAGAAAGTAACATGGCTTCTAATATGGCGTCCCCCAAAGACGGGCAGCAGTAGCTCAACAGGTTGAGTGGGTTGTCCAGTAATCAGAAGGCGGCAGGCTAAATCCCGGCTCTGGACAGAGAACCCCACCGCCGTGCCCCCAGACAAGACACCCAACCCACCCCGCCCACCGGCGGCAGCTAGAGGGTCCAGCCCCGCCCCCGCCAGTGCGCCCCTGGGCAGCCACACAGCAGCCCATCACCATCAGTGTGTGATTATGTGTGTGAATGGATGAATGATACACTGTAGTGTAAAGCGCTTTAGAGTCCTCTGACTCTGAAAGGCGCTATACAAGTGCAGGTCATTTATCTTTATCATTTATGTACTTTAGACCCAATTTTTATGGTTATATGCTATAAAGCCGCCAATAATTTTCAACATTTTGATGGATATTTCCAGAGAATAATGGTAAAAATACACATAGTCTCTTTAAACAAAATTCTAATTACTTTCTGTCTTTTTCCTGTTTCACACAGAGCATCTTCTCATCAGCAGATTATCTCATTGAATAAATGCAAAAGTTGTCCATCCTCCAAAGAAGTATTGATAAGCCTTGAATCATTTGTGGGGTTCTGAAGATAAGCAAAAAGACAAGAAGATGTTTTAAATACCAACATACTGCTCATTGGTGTACCAGCTCTGAAAGGGACTTATGTTACTTATGCTGCCTCTACAGCTGCTTCCTTCCACCTGCCTCTTCCTCCATCTTTCTGTAGCACAGTGACACCTGCTGATCAAAGCGAGATACTACATGTGACTCAGGAAAGACCCTGGCTTCCACATACATACAGGTCTGGCAATACACATTGCTGTAGATGTCGTATTATGCTGATAGTTGACTGTTTTGTGTTTGAGACCAAATATTTTGAAAATGTGATGCACACACTTGCTGATATTTGGATGAATTAACAGCTCCAAAAGCTGTTAAAACTTGTTTGGGCAGCTTACAGGCATAAATGAAGCTTTGATCATGGTGGATACCAAAAAATGTCCAAGTTCAAGCTGTGTGGTTGATGGTTGAAGAATTTATAGATAATATGAGATAGACATTGGTCTATAGGGATGTCTCAAGCAGCACTAACAAACTATAGGAAGCATCTTCCTGTTTGAATGTGACAGGAAGACCAAAGCATTTTTAATAAATCTCATTCATTCTTTGCTTCTCCAAGTTTGGGTTTCAGAGGTCCATGGAAAAAACTCTGACTCTCTCCGGAGAAGCACTCAGACCAAAGAGGATGTTTTTATAATTCCTCGTTTGAGCTTTGGGTGTGCCCAGGGTCTCTTTGCACTTGGACATGCTTGGAAAACCTGACCCACCCCAGTGGGTTCCTCTTGTTGAGCAGAAGCAGCTCCAATCCCAGCATGCCCTGAATACCAGATCTCCTCTCGATATGTTTAAGGCTGAGCGTTTCCACCTTATAAAGGACATTCATCCTGTTCTTCCAGTCTGAACCTCTTGGCCATGGGTGCTGGTTAGAACACATCTATTGGTCCATCTCTACCATCACCAGTGAACAAAACATCAGGAGACTTAAACTTTTATCTTTTTTGTTTTTGAAAGATAACCACAGCCTCACATCGACCACTTTACATTGTTTTGCTAACAGTAGTTTTTACTACTACCACAGTAGCGTATATCTACGTGTGTACGTATATGTATACATGTACAAATATCTTTAAGATGGTGCTGACTTTTATAAATCTACAACCTTTCTTCGTCAGCGGCAGAGAGGATGAAAAGGTAAAGGACGGACATCAGGTGTGTGGCATGTTGTTCTGGTGACCTGAAGTGCATCAAGTGTCAACAATGAAAATCGTAGGTGCTGCACAAATCTCAGAATTCATCTGGCGATGGCAGCAAGCGAGGAGGGAAAAGATCTGCCTAGGCACAAGGAAGACTAAGTGTTCAATGTTTGAACCGACAGATGGTCCTGCCGTTGGCCTTTTAAGTCACTCCGGGTGGCGATGAGAGAAAACCGGAGCTCTTACAGCCGACATCAGACCCAGGCAGAGCAGAAAATTGCCACTTTTGGTCGATGATCCATAACGTGAAAGATCTTGTCTTGAATTCCCTTCACTTGCACTAAACCAGACTGGAAATTTTTAGGGGTTTTGAAATCTTTGTTTTTTTCTTGGAGAGTTTTGCTGTTTGTGCCACAGAATGCTGCAGCACATTCCCACAAATCTGCTTGATGAATGGACTTAGAGGCTCTCTTGTGGACGTCTTGACAGCTGTAGTGAAATACAATAATAAACAAAAGGTTCTGAGGATAATTTGGCCACCTGTTAGCAAATCCTCCAGTAGCTGGAGAACAATAAGACCCAGATGATGATCGGGTGGCCGTTCTCCTGCATTCAGTCATACAACACACTGATTATACAAGAACAATGATTGTTTTTCTAGCTCTGAGCAGCAGCCAAAGACATCTGACTGTTAGGCTTCTTAAGGCACATTGGTGCTTTCAGCAGTTTGCTTTAGTCGTAAATGCTGGTAACTCATTGTTAAACACCAAAGCCATCCTCATTATTCAACAGATGGACAATTATTTTATTTTTCCTGCCTCTCATACCCAATCCTAATTTATATCACAAATTCTGCAAATGCAAAAGCTTGTAAAACCTTGAAGTGATCGTCTTTTGC
The DNA here is from genome assembly GCF_043380555.1 of Nothobranchius furzeri. Classification (NCBI taxonomy): domain Eukaryota; kingdom Metazoa; phylum Chordata; class Actinopteri; order Cyprinodontiformes; family Nothobranchiidae; genus Nothobranchius; species Nothobranchius furzeri. The sequence goes on along the minus strand of NC_091741.1, from coordinate 49,258,743 downwards.
ATGACCTTATCACTGTCTCACATGCGTGTTGAAGATTTGTGACCTTCTTCTCTTTGCAACCTTGCTGAAATCCGTTGACATTCAAGGGGTTTCTGAGGTATTGCAACACCTTGATTCTTTTTGTCAACCATAAATGTGCGGCTGGGTTTTGGCTTCAGCTGTGGCTGCTGAAACCATCTAGGATCACGTTAGGTTTTTTTAGGTGTTCATTATTCAGATAAGAGCTGTTGTTCTGAGAACCCTTCTAAGCATCACAGTGTTATTGTTTCATCAGGAGCATTGGCGTTGACTTTCAGATGTACCTCTTGGGTTTTTGCGAGGCAGGTTTCAAGGTGAATTTGTTTCCTTTCAAATGATGTTGAAATGGCCTTGAAGCCCATGAAAAGCAGTGGCAATTGTTTCGGTAGAACAGTTGCTGTTGACTTGTAACATTACAAATCTGAAAGGTCCAGAACAGCATCATCTAAGCTTTTAAACAATCAAATGCAATGATATGCATTCAAATATATAAAAGCTTACATGTGCTGCATTGCTACATGCAATTAAACTAAGAGTTTTCAGAAATGTGATAAAATATATATCAAATATCAAATAATAAAAATATATCAGATATCAAATATGAATCGGGCTGCATGGCGGTGCAGTTGTTAGCACTGTTGCCTCGCAGCACGAAGGTCGCAGGTTCGAAACTCGGCTGTGGCCTTTCTGCGTGGAGTTGCGTGTTCTCCCCATGCATGCGTGGGTTTCCTCCGGGTACTCCGGCTTCCCCCACAGGTAATAACATGCCCTATAGGTTATAAATTGTAAGTTGCTTTGGATAAAAGCATCTGCTAAATGAATAAACATAAACATATGTGTGTGTGTGTGTGTGTGTGTGTGTGTGTGTGTGTGTGTGTGTGTGTGTGTGTGTGTGTGTGTGTGTGTGTGTGTGTTTGCAATGACTTAAAGGTTAACAGTGACAGTAAACATGTAGGTTGTGAAAAAAGAACTAAAACTAGGGATGCACCGAAAATTCGCCCACTGAACATTTTCATCCGAAAATGACACAAACGTGCATTTTGGGTTTTTGGCTGAAACAACTAAATCACCGAAAAAACGCAGCCGAAACAGGCCGTCAGGTGAACCCTTCTTTTGTTTCATCTCACTCCGCCCTCATGTGGCTACTTGCGCTTTGCTTCATAAAGATTGTCCATTTGTACTCATTTCAAAAGTGACGTTTTTCTCTTTGTTTTAATTCGGGACTAGTTCGTTTTGACTGAAATCAAATAGAAGTGAAGCGGCTCTCACGTGATCCTTTAAGACCAATGTGGTGCGAGCATTTAGTAAACAAATCCAACATGGCGGTGTCCTCAGAGTCCCAAAAAAGCAGTAATTATGATTTTAATACCTTAGAAACTTCTTAATTCATGAACAAAAGGGACTTTTATAGAAACGTGGAGCTGCCACACACAAGTAACACTTTATCTCCGCTGCTACTCTCTGATTCCATGTTGTTGGCACAAGCTTTCAGGTCATGTCCTCCATGAGAAGAGGAACAGACAAAGCAGCAGTAGTAGTACTCCTACACAGAAACATCTAAAAGGCGCTTTCTGTTTTAATTTAAGAACACATTTCATTTGACAGCCTTTCTCAGCCGGCCTTTCATTTTAAAATGTATTATTACATTTAAAATGTATTATTTTTACTTATTTATTTATAATATACGTGAGTGGGGTCAAGTCAAACGTAAATTTTTTAAGTTTTTATTTATATTATTTGTTGTTATGTTAAAGTTAAAGTTCCGTTAGCTGTCACACACACTGATGTGTGTGCAAAATTTGTTCTCTGCATTTGACCCATCCCCTGGGGGAGCGGTGAGCTGCAGACACAGCCGCGCTTGGGAACCATTTGGTGGTTTAACCCCCCAATCCAACCCCTTCATGCTGAGTGTCAAGCAGGGAGGAGCTGGGCCCCATTTTTTCTTGGTCTTTTCTATGACCCAACCAGGAATTGAACCCTGATCTCCCTGTCTTAGGGCGGACACTCTACCACTAGGCCACTGAGCTGGTATGTCAGTGTTAAATAAATATTTTGATATTTTTGTAATTGGTTTACTGCAATGCCGTGATCCCAGTTTGGTACACATTGTATAGATCTAATTATTGACATAATCCTTTCTTTCTGTGTTTCACTTTTCATCCTTGGTTTGATCATTTTCAGTTTTTGGTTTTGGGCAAGAACTTTCATTTCAGTGCATCTCTAACTATCCATCCATCCATCCATTTTCATCCGCTTATCCGGAGTCAGGTCACGGGGGCAGTAGCCTTAGTTGAGAGGCCCAGACTTCCCTCTCCCCAGCCACTTGGGCCAGCTCCTCCGGGGAAATCCCAAGGTGTTCCCTGGCCAGGTGAGAGACATAGTCCCTCCAAAGTGTCCTGGGTCTTCCTTTAGGTCTTCTCCCGTTTGGACGTGCCTGGAAAACCTCACCAGGGAGACGTCCAGGAGGCATCCTAACCAGATGCCCGAGCCACCTTAACTGGCTCCTCTCGATGTGGAGGAGCAGCAAATCTACTTCAAGCCCCTCCAGGATGACCGAGCTTCTCACCCCATCTCTAAGGGAGAGCCCAGCCACCCTGCGGAGAAAACTAATTTTAGCCGCTTGCATCCGTGATCTCAAGACCCAAGACAACTTTATTAGTCCCCGAGGGGCAATTCGAGACAGCGTTGTGAAACAGCCGGCACTAAAATCTCTAAATTCTAAAAACACAACCAATTTACACATTTGTAAAACCCATAAAACCTACATACGCATTCATGTCATAACCTCACATGTGAATGACCGAGTAAACCTTTGGCTCACACACACACACACACACACACACACACACACACACACACAAATACACATGCATACATGTAACTACATGCACACACACACATACAAGTAATGCACACGCCCCCTATCTGCACTGAGAATTAAGAAGAAGCACAGCTCTGGGAACAAAGGAACTTCCCCTCCTCTGTGTTTTACAGCATGGGCATCGAAGTCGGCGTTTGGAGGGCAGCCACTCGAAAACAGTATGAAGAGGGTGTGATGGGTCTTTAATGATTTTCTGTGCTAAACTTCTGGTATGCTGGTGACATTGAGAAGTTAAGTTTCGCAGTGGTAGTCCAATGATCCGAGTGCACACCTTGATGGTGCTTTGTAGACAGTTTCTATACTTCAGGCTGACAGAATAAAACCAACAGGGGATGGAAAATGTGATAATACTCTCTATAAAAGAATAATAGAAAGTCAGTAAAATGTCCTTCCTGACTCCAAATGAATTCAACTTCCTCAGGAGGTAGAGTTGTTGCTGGCACTTTCTGAGGATGTCCTCAGTGTTGGAAGTGAATTCTTTCAGTCACTACCCAAAGCTCATGACCATAGGTGAGGGTAGGAACGTAGATCGACCGGTAAATCGAGAGCTTTTCCTTCTGGCTCAGCTCTCTCTTCAGATCGGTACAACGCCCACATCACAGCAGAAGCAGCACCAATCCGCCTATCAATCTCGTGCTCCATCTATCCCTCACTCGTGAACAAGACCCCAAGATACTTAAACTCCTCCACTTGGGGCAGGACCTCATCCCTGACTAAAACTAAAACCCTAAAAATGTTAATAATAAAAGAATTTCAGCAACACTTTACAGTAAGGCTTTCATTAATGGCTACTACATAGCGTAGCACTATGTTATTAATTAATGTATAACGCTTTATGAATCATTAATTAGTGTTTATGATGCATTCATTAACCCTTTAACAAAAGTTTCTGGTCATATAGTCCACATATTTAGTCTAGCGGTGCAAAACATTTTACACTATGTTACTTTATATTAATGCTAATGTACTTAACATTAATATGAAAATGTAATTAGCATAACAAAAATTTATACATGCTAAAATGTTAAAATAGCATGTATAAATGTTTAATAGCAACTTATACATGGTGTCAAGTTTTGCACTTTAAAATAAGGCTGCAGTGCAGTGATGCAGTGAGAAAGTGCAACATTATGTGCTAAAAATATCTTTTTCAAATGCTCGGTATGCTAACAGGGTCAAAACCTGAAATCTTTATTAAGGCAGCTCTAATTGAAATAAAAAGTAGATAGATTTAGCTCATTGTTTGGCAAGTGTTACAATCTGAGTAATAACCTATCTATGAACAGTTTTTAAACATTTATAAAATAGCATTTTCAAATAAAATAAAAGCTACATTTAATTAAAAATTAAGTAAATAACACTGAATTTTAATTATAGTAAAGCTGATGAACAAATAATATGAAACCTGTTAAAATATTTACTTTAGACTGAAAAAATAGGTTTTAAGTTTTACGCTTAATCTTAGTTTCTTACATGTTGCATTGAGAATTTCATCCTTTTTGCATCTCAGAAGAAACAATTGTTAAACGATTTAAAGTTTTTGGACGCTTACGTTGATGAATCGCTGCTTTTGAGGATGTCAGCTGTTCTGAAAGCGAACCGCTGTGCCTCCAGATTGTTGCTGCCCACTCCCGTATGGGATCTGAATGTTTGTAAATTAGAGAGCGGAGCCAAGGATTGATCTAATTTCACCCTAAAACTGATGAAATGCGAACAAAAAGCTACTTAACCAACACTTTTAAAAAGCAGATGTTGGAAGAAACTTTGCACTCAGACTAGTTTCCATCTGAAATCCGTCAACTCAGGCTTTTACTTCATCTTTGTTCTCAAGAGCAAGATGGCAGCAAGCATGAAAGGCTCATTTCGGAGGACGAACATCACACTTATTTTGATATGCACGACTCGTGATTTGGCACTATATAAATAAACTTGAATTGAATTGAATTGAATTAATGGGTTGTTAATGAAATGTGTTCCTCACAAAGTCAAATGTTGTCTGGTGTCTTTATGGGAGTCATTCATCCAATTGCAGCAAACCAGGATCAGTAGCAGCAGCGAGAGGAGACTATTTACTGTCATTGTATCTCTGTACGGGTCAATGACTGCAGTCATGTAAGTGGGTCTTTAACTGATGTTGTGATCTCTGCTAAAAATCCATATCCTGCAGCTTCTCATCGCAGTTCATGTAAATGATGCAGTTGTTACATGTTTCATGTGGTACGATTCCATTCCTCACACGTTTCTGCATTCTCCCTGGTATTTATTCAGTGTTAAAGGGTAATAAAACCACCTTCCCTTCCCACAAAGTGAGTGATTAAATACGTTCCGAGTCGAGAGTTGGAGGAGAAACCAGAGACTAATCAGGAAGGTGAGAGGCAGAGCCAAGGGAAGTTAATAACGGGGAAAGGAATTAGAATACATTTGTGAAACTGGTGGAAAATGTGTAACTGTAATTTATCTTCTTCTGCCTTTAGAGATAATGTACCAGGAATATGAAGAAATGTGAGAAATTAAGATGTGGGTGAGGTGAAAAAAATTTAAATATGGAGGTAAGAGCTGGATTAATTAGGAAAAAGGCAGAAATAAAGAAAAATAAAAATGACTCTTGAATCTAAGGTTAATAAAACATTACAAGTGTACACTGCTTGTGTCAAGTTTTATTAAACAATACTTTTTAGTATTTTATGAAGTATTTTATAAAGGTGTATACAATTCTCTAATGTTACTGTTTAAACACTAGATGGCGCTGTTTGTCTATTCATTTATGTGCCTTACATTACTGTAACTCCAGTGTAACAGAGCATCTTGATATTCTGACCAGAAATGTGTATCCTGTTATTTATCATAATGATATAAAGATCAGGTTAAATGATTTATTTCCCCAATTTCAAGTCCTGTTTTTAACCGTTAGCAAAGGAATAGTCCCACTTCCTCCACAAGCTGCAATCTACAGATTCATTTTCAGATTAATAACAACGACTGATTCTTCACAGTCTTTTCTGCAAAACTCTCTCAGCTCCATTATTTCTGTGGTTTATGGGAACGATTTCTCACCAGCACATGGAAAATGTAGCTCCAGGCTAAAAGACTAATTAAGTGTCCGGCTCTCCAATGAATCATTTGAACAACTTTCTCATAGAAAAATAAATCAAAAGGCCGTGGAGGTGTAAATAATTTAGATGAGTTTAAATTCTGTTCGTGCTCCTGAATTCCTAGCGTGTGATCAAACTAAGAGCTTCGATGGTTCCTGAGGACTTGATTCATTCTGGTTTTCTTAGCTTTTTGTCTGTTTCTGGCAGCATCTAAAGATGGGAGAATTAGGATTCCTCTAAAGGAGAATTTTTGCAGTTTTAAGAAAAAATTCAGACTCCAGCGGCGTCCAATATCCAGAGATTGCTTCCTGCTAGGGATGCACCGATACCAGCATTGGTATCGGTTAGAATTAACCGATACCAATGCAGTTGCTTGAAAGTGGCTTCACTGTAACTTGTCATTTCTGTTCACCTAAAATTTATGTTTTGTGATAATGTCTATTAATATATGGGGGCGACGGTGGCACAGGAGTTAAGTGCTCACCCCGTCATCGGAAGGTTGCAGATTCGAGCACCGCTCAGTCTGTCGCTGTCGTTGTGTCCTTGGGCAAGACACTTAACCCGCCTGGTCTGCTGGTGGTGGTCGGAGGGACTGGTGGCGCCTGTGCTCGGCAGCCTCGCCTCTGTCAGTGCGCTCCAGGGCAGCTGTGGCTACATCGTAACTCATCGTCACCAGCGTGTGAATGTGTGTATGACTGATTGTGTTGTAAAGCACCTTGGGGGGTTTCAGGACTCTAGATGGCGCTGTACTAAATACAGGCCATTTACCATTTTAACAAATTTTATTTTTATCAACCTCACAGTCTTTTCCTGTTTCCTGTCAGAGCACAAAATAAAACCTGTATTTCAATTCATTGCGTTTTTTTATTTTCATTTTTTAGTGTGCGTGATAGAAGTATCGGTGTTGTAATCGGTATCGGCGCATACTCAGATCCAAGTATCAGTATCGTATCAGTTTGGAAAAATGTGGTATCGTTGCATCCCTACTTCCTGCAATTCAGTTTATTTAAATAGCGCCAAATCACGACAAGAGTCGTCTCAAGGCACTTCACACAGTAAGCATTCCAATACAGGTCAGTTCATTAAGCCAATCAGTGAAAAGTTTCCTATATAAGGAACCCAGCAGATTGACACTAGTCGGTGACCCAGCATCGAGTCACTGACTAGTGTCAGTGTCTTTACACAACACGTTCTCACACCTGAAGCATCCAAAAATGACACTAGGTGACCAAGCGACCAAGGCGGCGTGCTGTGCCAGAGCTTTTTCCGACTGCCGTGGGAAAACGGAGATTTCACCAAATTCTGACCTTTACCCTCTTGCTATTTAACCTTCCCCTCACCCCCATCCTAACTTGAACCCTTTTGCACATTCAAAACTTTGTTTCTAGTTGTATAACGTTCCTCTCAAACACGGTTAACGGGAAGTTTAGAATGAGAAACTGGGTTAAGGTAAGGATGGGGGTGAGGGGAAAGTTTAAATAGCAAGAGGTTAAATGTCAGTGAAATGTGCGCTTTACTGCGGGCGTCGGAAACCCACGCTCTGGCACAGCACGTCGCCATGTACAGGAAACAAACATTTGGTCACCTAGCGTCATTTTTCGACGCTACGAGTGTGATAATATGTTGCTTTACAGCAATCCTCATACTAAGCAAGCATGCAGTGACAGTGGAGAGGAAAACTCCTTTTTAACAGGAAGAAACCTCCAGAGGATCCTGGCTCACTATAAGCAGCCATCCACCACGACCCACTGGGGATCGAGAAGACAGAGCAGACACACACACACACACACACACACACACACACACACACCATATGTACGCAGTATTACTATGGCTACATTGTTATTTCTTAGTAGATATTCTATTTAGCAAAACATAAACTTTATTGTCGTTATCTGATTTATTCTATAATTAATTCAACAGATGAACCAGTAGTAGCACGTTCCATGTCAAAGACAGTACAATGTTATTACAGAGAGACTGAAATTATGCTAATTGTACATTTAAAAATTGATTAAACAAACTTCCATCAGTTAGCATATTTGAATGAAGTTTGTATGAAGAAAACACAGTAAGATGACAAAATCTGCTCCTTTTTCATCATTCTTACATTCATGATACAACTTCTAATGCAAATAAAACAAAGAATAAAAGATTTTAAAACTTAACCATAAATGGTGGCATGAGCAATGAATGTGTTTTGGATGTTAAACAAAAAGAAAGTTAAAAATGACACAAAGTTGGGATCTTCAGGCACAGTGACAAGTATAAAAGTGTGTGTACGTGTGTGTATAATTCATTCTGCAACCTGTACACAATAAACTCATTAAATCTTTATAGCCCTAACTTCCTCCTCCAGCTGATTTCATGCCCTACTAAACTCGAGACTATTCCACGTGCACGTACGTGCATGTGTGTGTGTCCCCATAAGTCCTGCTACTGCACAAGTGCACTTAACCCCTTCCTAGTTTTTATTTCATGTGTTTACACGCATGATGTGTGCCCTTTTAATGTCCCTCTGCGTTTAAACCATAGAGTTTTGTCATGCATGAGTTCAGCTCTTTACTTTATCTCCACCCACACACGTCAAAAGACAGCGTCTCTGCGGACCGCGTGCACAATAGACATGATAATTACATGTGAAGTGTTGCCCCGTCCCTTCCAGCTGATAAAAACTCTGCTGTGAGTTGCAGTGGGTAATATTCAAGGTCACGTAGACAGCGCTGTGTGAAGCTCGTAGTGCGTGAAGCCTCACAGATGCTGCATATTTACTGTGTGATTAGCTGTGCCAGGATTTGCACACATTACAATTAATATGGTAAAAATTAAAAGCTTAATTTTTGGAAATGCACAACTTGTTGGGCGCTTGCATCCTGCAGAGGAAGGTTGCATTTCAGCATCTAAAGTAAACCTTATGATAGAGGTGGTTAAACAGAAATTGCATTAATAATAAGTTTTGCTCCTTTGAAGTGTTTAGAGCTAAAACGGTTAGACAGAAGTGACAGGATCATCAAATCAAGTTATTTCTCCTCATATGTTGAGCTCCTCCCTCATGATGAAATCTGACTCAACACATGTGCACGTGCAGCTCCCTGACTGGGATTGGCTCCACTCACTTATTATTATGTCACTAAATTAACGTCTACCAGGGCCCTCTTCATCACTCACAGCAGACATGTTTGCTCGTGGAAGAAAAATTCCCGAAAATTGCTAGATTGAGAATAGTGAGTGGATAAAATCTCTGCGTTCACGTTTGCAGGATGCCGGGTCTGAACATCTTGCACATTCCCTTCATCCCACAAGGTTGCAATTTGTGGTCTGCGCCTCCAGCAGTGAGTCCATTTACAGGACTCCGAGTGCTCCTGACATAATACGCACACTTCATTATGCCTGGAGGGTCTGCTGGATTATTGACCCAACTCTGCTCATAAAACACTTATTCTATGGGTTTAGATGTGTTTAATCAAAGAAGCCACACTCTAAATATGATTACATGAGCAAGTAGTTGTCACCCTGGGGTCCCTATATCCCCCCAAGGGGGTTCCCACAGTTTTATCCGCGCTGAGGTGGTGAAGTTCAGTTACCAAGATAGTTTTTGTAAAAATTCCATTCGTGAGATCCCAATAACACACTCAGTACTACAATCAGAGCTCTGTACGAGAGTTATAACTCTGTACATCGGTATGAGTTTGTAATGAATCACCTTTAATGTGTGTGTGTGTGGGGGGGGGGGGGGGGGGGTTCTTGTCTTGGATGCAGACAAGGAGCTTCCTCAAGGATACCACTGTTCTAGTTCACTGGATAACTTTTTCTAGTGGCTTCGACCGTAGCTGGCTAATTGCTTCTCTTGGCTGCTGCTTTTTCTGTCATCAATAAAACCCTTTAAGTCATACACATCATTTTATTCCAACTAAATATTACACTTAGGTGTACACGCCAAAAAGAAAATGATTTTTTAAATCTTTTTTTTTTTGCATTTCTCCTTTTTTCCCTTTTTTTATTAATGTAGGGAAAGAAAAACACGAGTTAAACTTTTTAGTCAAGCTTTACTATTGTTCAGAATTTTATTTATTTGTTTGTTTGTTTATTTATTTATCTAAAATATGTTCTGCCAAGTGGTTGACCCGACAGGTTGAAGGGTTTAAATTATTTGCCAGCACTCCATAAACCCATCACACACACACACACACACACACACACACACACACACACACACACACACACACACACACACACACACACACACACAGTTAAGTTTTTCCTTGCAGAAAATGTATAAGTTGTGTACTCGTCAAGTATCAACCATGTGTGTAATGTGTGTTTATAAAACAGATCATATATATTTAATGTGTGTGATGCTCAGAATGAAGCTATTTGCAGAACACACACAATGTGGTGTTGTTGTCAGAGTTTAGTGTTCATGCAACAGCAGCTCCCTAATTGGACCACAGTGTCCAAGTTCTCCTTCTGTGTGCATCATACAGCCACAGCGGTTGTCTGTTCAATTTCCTTTGAACGTTTTAAAAGACAAGATGTGTGGAATTGTTTGCAAAAACGACAACAGTGAAATCAGCATCTTTGCTTGATTTGGAGCAAATTTAGGTTCTGTTTTATTTCTAATAATTACAAACAAAACCTTTGAATTTATACTTTTGAAAATATTTACAAATGATAAAGGATACTTGTTTGCATTATAAACATAAACAGCCATGTTCTAAAATAATTAAGCATAACTGAATCAGCACTAAACTAATATCGTTCATCTTAATTGAAAAGTCGCATTAGTTAAAGTTCAGCGTCTCCTTTTGTCAGCATGTAAATATTGGATGCTTTCAGAGTGATGCTGTTATTAGGGCTCAGCACACAATCAATAATCATATCTCCCTGCTAGGACGAGCCCAGACAACAAATAAAGATCACTTTCAGTAAAGATCTTGCTCCAGGACATGATTGTTGAGGATTTGGTGCCCTGGACTGAGGTGAGACGTGTGCAGCAACAAGGAAAAGGCAGCTTTATAAAGTTGGAAAGCGTCTTGGGTGTGAGGTGCAGGCTGTGTGAAATGATGAAAACATCAAACCCTTTCGGTGTGTCCGATAATTGGTTTTAAATAAATCTAAACCTGGATCAGAAGTCACAGCGCCGCCTGTGCGTAAAAATGACTGAACAACTGCGATATGCTTATTAGCGCGTCTTCTCGGGCGTGGCAGGCTTTTCTGCCGGAGGGGCGGAGGGTGGAGGGGGAGGTTGCAGCCGTACTCCGCTTCAGGGCTGCTGGATGCTCCGTGATGGATGAGAGATGACAGATCGGGGTTAGCCGCCAGGGGAGTCCGTTTTCCTCCAGCGCACGGTCCAACCCGAGCAGGAAGCGAAAGAGGAGAGGAATCGGTCGCAGGAGGAGGAAAAGCCGAGCCTCCTCCTCCTCCTCCTTCCCTCCGTTTGACTCTCCCTCCTCTCCACTTGAGTGCATCACAGTCCAGCGGGGTTTTGCACGGACTGCACCGCATTGCTGATTCTGCTGTCGCCGACCCAACCCTGTGAAGGACCGCTGCAGGCTCGGCTTTGATCCACACCTGCAAACTTGGACCTTTAGGAAATGCAACGATTTCTCCTTTCCTCCCCTCTCTGATCCGGGTTTCGGTTCACTGCTCTGCTCGGTGATGTAAAGACTTGGAGCTGCGCTTTGGGGATATCGCAGCGGCACCGCGCAAGCATGCACAACTGACTGGGATTTTACAAGTTTGTGGAGCTCATGTCGCAAATGCAGCACGGATCCAGACATGTATGGTGCTGTTTCCAACACGGGTGTGAGGAAGATCTCCCGGCTACCATGAAGGTCTGATGATGCACCCGTGAGGACTTGAACCGCGCCATAATCTCTGGATCATGCAGATTATGCAGCCTGGGACGCTGGTTGTGTTACTGGCCCACACACACGTGCTTTTATCCCTTAGAAACGATGAAAGTAAGGAGAGCAGAAGCAGCACCGCGTCCTCCAGTGGGACTTTTCACGAGCGGCCCCAGGAGAGTCACCAAAGCAAAGCCCGGGACCGTGCGCTCCCGGCGGGCAACGCCACAGGTGCGTCCTCAGCGGAGCTGCAGGCGCCGCGGCCGATCATCAGAGGGACCCTCAACTCCACTCACCCCTCGCGGAGGGTAATTGGGGGGGAAATTAGGCGAATCGGGCACAACAAACGCGACTTGAATAGGACCGTGACACCCTTGGAGGATATCAGCGGCGTCTCGCACTGGGACGCGACGCGCCGCCATAATAGGAGGATAAAGTTGCTCAGTAGTACGGGGACGCCGGCAGGTGGACACTACAATGCAGCTAAGCCTTCTTCAATAGATGAAGCGGGTCCAGAGGAGGGTGATAAGTACATAAGAGGCACAAAGGACGGACAGAAGAAAGCGGGGAAGAGGGGGAGAAACCGGCAGAACAAAAGCTCCGGGGTAGTGGTGCAGCCTCACGCGTCGCCGTGGGAACCCATCCCCAAACCGGTGGCCCTCACCTCCACCGACCTCCCCTTCGACCTTTTTACCAGGAAGTCTGAGTTCTTCACATTCAGAGAGGAGAACCCCTGGGACGCCACACCAATCACCCCTCCCGGCTCCCAGGATTTTGGGGACGAGATCAAGAACCCTTTCTACCCGGTGACGAGTGAAACTTTCGGCGCGTACGCGATCACGGGCGTCTCCGGCGTCATCTTCCTGGTCGGCATCGCGGGCAACATTGCCATCCTGTGCATCGTGTGCCAGAACTACTACATGAAGAGCATCTCCAACTCCCTACTGGCCAATTTGGCTGTCTGGGACTTTGCGCTCATCCTCTTCTGCCTTCCCATGGTGGTTTTCCATGAGCTGACAAAGTCCTGGCTGTTGGGAGAATTCACCTGCAAGGTGGTGCCATACGTGGAGGTAATTTCATTGGGTCTGTTTTATTGGTCTCATTTTTGCATTTCCAGTTTGATTTGCCTAATCAGTGTCACTTATCAGCCTCGGCAGTCTGTGATCGCACCTCTGAAGTGGAGAGAAACATCATCTATTAGCTTTTGGTTTGACAAGTAGATTTCCCTCTTGGGGGTGCATGTGTGGGTATTTGAGTCAAACTATAAATTGTGTTTTATTTTAAAGACCCTGTAAACGCAATCCTATATCACCATGACCTCCAACACAATCTCACCTCTTAAAGAGCTGCAGAAGCTTTTTACACAGTAATGATTCCTTCTCTTTGTCCCTTTAGCTATGGTGTCATATGCACACCAGTATGGCTAGCAAGCCCTCTCTGTTTACAATAAAAAATGTTCAAATACCTAATAAACAAAAACGTTTAATAAAGCAGTTTATTACAGCCCCATTTGATTTAATATGTCTTTAGTGTCTTAAGTGATTGATAGGTGTCCGACCACGCCCCCTCGATCTGTTTCTTATTGAGGCTAATAATGTGTCAGCCGTCAGTCTTAGGGCTGTCCAGTCAGGGTGGACAAGCAGCAGCATGCCTTTGGGGTGAGTTTATGTCTGGGACAGACATCAACATAAATATATGGACAATGGGTTTCCATAGCCTCCAATAACAAGTTTTTCTGCTAAAATGGGAGGTGACCACCACCGCCATTTTGACCGTGTCACAGGTTCCGTCAAGCCCAAACAATTCCATAAAAGGGAAGAGAGGAGGAGCTGAGGGTGGGGCTGTAAGGCTGGGATCGACTGACGAGACCCAGTCGAACTAGCTACAAGCTAACCTGAAGCTAACCCAAAGCTAACGTGGAGGTGGGAGCTAAGCTAACAGAGGTAGCAACCTAGATACAACCGGAGTTAACTGTGCACAACACCAGAGCTTCTGAGTCAGAGATACGCCGGGCTGACCGCTGGGTAAAACCGGGTGGAACACAGAGGTCTCAGAGACCTCCACAGGTGCCTATCTCCAGCGGTCAACAGGCAATCAGGCGGGGAACACCCTGGACAGAGAGTCAGTCCATCGCAGGGCAACACAGAGACACACAGGACAAACAACCATGCACACACACACTCACACCTAAGGACAATTTAGACAGACCAATCAACCTAACAGTCATGTTTTTGGACTGTGGGAGGAAGCCGGAGTACCCGGAGAGAACCGGTATCATAGTTCAAACTCTTATTGGGCCACCGGACAGGCTTTGTTGACTCTGTTCTGTAAAGGGACATCATGTTTAAGAAGGTTGTCTTTATTTGAAATGGATTCTGTCTCTGTTTGGATTATTACATCTATTAAAAATCTGCTAGCCCTCTACAAACATCACCCCCACCCACTAAAGCCCATCTAAGGGGTTAAAAGTTGCTCTGAAGACCTGTTAACACTGAAGGAGACTAAATACGAGAATATGTTTAGGAAAATGTCAGTCTGAAACGATTTAAGTGATATTTCAGATCTTAAGTTGGGCTTCTGTGGGGAAGACATGAACAAGTAGCATCTTATCTGTTGCAGATATCTCAGAAAGCTTCTTAGAAGATCAGAGCTATCACTTTAAATGAAAATATGTTGTGGGATAAAAGCAACAGATGGTTTATTGACGGGGAGAGTCTGACTTTTACTGGAAAAACATATGATCAGATTAATCAGCTGTGGGCTTTCAAAGTGCCCCATAATAAAGTGATAATACGATGAACAGAGGCCATAAAAGAGCATGGTGCAGTCACGTTTAAACATCTCCTCCATGTTTTCTTGTTTTTAATTATTTTCTAGCATTCACCAGCACCAGTAAACATTTAGTTTTTGCTGTTCTTTCATCTTTATTCTCTTAACTGACCAGATGCACCAAATCGTTTCCTAGGATTGACCAATATTCAGCGTGATTGCCTCAATCATCAATCCTCAAATTCAAAACTCAAAAATGATTTTTGTTTTGTTTATGAATGCGCCAAAATAAAGCAGCTATAAAATATTTCCCAGTATGTAGTTGAACCATAGTTAAATGCTAATTTATGGTGATAGTAACAGATCTCTTTTGTGGGAGTTTCCACTCACAGGAGCACTGTTTTTTAGCTGATCAGGAATTACTTGTTAATAAATAAGTAAAAAGTATTCATTCATTCGTTGGTTAAAATCATAATTGGTTAAATCTGTATCAGCAGGTCAGAGCGGCACTAAAGCCCTACCATCAGCCCTCAATTATGGAATTGTTGCATCTTTTACTGAAAGAACATTTTGGGTTCCTCCGGAGCGAGAAAACAAAAGAAGCTTTTTTCTCTGCTGGTTTTAGCATTTGTGTCTCTGCAGCTGTTCTGTTCTCTGTGTGGCGACACAACACAATGCCAGATTTTGTTCTTAGGTTTGAAATTTCTGCTCTTGAACAAATCTCACGCCATTACACTCGCCCTGCAACAGACAAAAACTCCAATATCTGCCTAAAAAGTGTTTTGAAATAGTTTTGTTGGCTTTTTAATTAAAGATGTTGCCAAGAATCATCAGACACACCCTGCTCACCTGACAGTAAGATGTATTTGTGAAGTGAAACCTATAAAACTAAAGATCCAATCACAGCATCCTCTAGTCCTTCTAAAACAGTATTTTATTTATATTGAACACATATATTACAGAGTCTGCTGCATTAAAGGTAACTTTTTCAGAATTTTTTTATCATTTTCTTGAGCCAGTATGTGCTAAAATGTCCCTTTACAGGGTTAATGAAATGTCCCTCAGACCCCCCACAACCCCCTCTGCCAGAAGACCAGCTTTGCAACTTCAGAGTGGTGGGCCGCTAACTGTTGGGTTTAGTAAAGTGGAGCTGGCATACCAGCGCCGGAGTCTGCTTCCATGTTTTAGATCATGAACACAGCTGATGTGTTGGATTTTGTGACGAATCACTCCTGTAGACACTAAGGAAGGCTGGGGAGCCATTTCAGCTCTTAGATTAAGGTGTTAAAAAGAGGAAGGCACAGCAAGAATATGGTTTCACTAAATGAACACTAGGTGGTGCTAAAAGCAAGCCCAAACTGCCAAGTCTCCCTTTATTATGGATGTTGCTTTGTGGCAAGAGGTTATGATCCAAACACCTTTTGACTTCTTGTGTTATTTTAGGATGAGATGGAAATGGTGCCCTCCTTGTGTTGTTACATATCAGCTTCATGATCCTATCCAACAACCTAAATAACAGTGTGGCGACCAAGCGGGGGATCATCTGTCTTCAGGTGTTTGTTTTATTTTTCATGTGCAGATGCATTTATGTCGACATGTGCATAGGATCCCGTCTGTGTTTATTTGAGTCTGTGCACACGCATGTGTCAAAACAGGCCATGAGTAACGCAGCCTGAGGCCAACGTTCTCCCCGTGGAACATTCAGTGATGCACGCACGAACACACACACACACACACACACACACACACACACACACACACACACACACACACTCAATAGGAAGTGACTTCATTCTGCACTTAACCCAAACTGAGTCATGAGGGCAATTAGCATTCGGGAGTATAGACTCAGTTGTGCATGTGTTTATGTACTTTAAAGGTGCACGCTTCATCACAGACTCATATAGATAATGCATGAGTGTCTGCTGAGAGGACGTAGCCTCCTAGGGTGCAGAATTCAGTAAACTGTGTTTTATTTAGCGTTCAGTGGAGAGTGGGACTTTTGACTGAGATGTTAGCAAACAGAGCTGGAAACAAAAAAAAGCTGGACATGTTGCGATATAGGGATGTGTATTGGTGAAATTCTGGCGATACGATACGTACCACGATACAGGGGAGACGGTGCAATATTTTACAATATTATGAGAAACCTTTAGGAAGAAGATATTAGCAATTTTTAACTGAAATTATTGTGGGAAAATTCAATAAGCAGCCCAAACTGATACGTAACATGTTTAACATGAGGTATCTGAACCATAATGGAGGGATTTACATTTCAGTGGTGGAAACAAAACCCGTTGCACACTGCTGCCAACTAGCGGTCGGTGTTAGGATTGCAAGAAAATAAAATAAAACACACAGAAGGTTGCATGTAAATTCTTCTAAATATTTGATATAAAATTGCAGGAAAAAATATTGTAATATATTGCCATATCAATACAGGTGCTGGCCAGTAAATTAGAATATCATCAAAAGGTTGAAAATATTTCAGTAATTCCATTCAAAACGTGAAACTTGTACATTATATTCATGCAATGCACACAGACCAATGTATTTCCGATGTTTATTACGTTTAATTTTGATATTTATAGGTGACAACCAATGAAAACATCAAATCTGGTATCTCAGAAAATTAGAATATTCTAAAGGCCAATGAAAAAATGTTTGTTTCTCTAATGTTGGCCAACTGAAAAGAATGAACATGAAAAGAATGTGCATGTATAGCACTCAATACTTAGTCGGGGCTCCTTTTGCCTCAATAACTGCAGTAATGCGGCGTGGCATGGACTCGATCAGTCTGTGGCACTGCTCAGGTGTTATGAGAGCCCAGGTTGCTCTGATAGTCGTCTTCAGCTCCTCTGCATTGTTGGGTCTAGCGTATTGCATCCTCCGCTTCACAATACCCCATAGATTTTCTATGGGGTTAAGGTCAGGCGAGTTTGCTGGCCAATCAAGGACAGGGATACCATGGTCCTTGAACCAGGTGCTGGTGGTTTTGGCACTGTGTGCAGGTGCCAAGTCCTGTTGAAAGGTGAAGTCTGCATCCCCATAAAGTTGGTCAGCAGCAGGAAGCATGAAGTGCTCTAAAACTTCCTGGTAGACGGCTGCATTGACCCTGGACCTCAGGAAACAGAGTGGGCCAACACCGGCAGATGACATGGCACCCCACACCATCACTGACGGTGGAAACTTTACACTGGACCTCATGCAACGTGGATTCTGTGCTTCTCCGCTCTTCCTCCAGACTCTGGGTCCTTGATTTCCAAAGGAAATGCAGAACTTGCTTTCATCAGAAAACATAACTTTGGACCACTCAGCATCAGTCCAGTCCTTTTTGTCCTTGGCCCAGGCGAGACGCTTCTTGCGCTGTTTCATGTTCAAGAGTGGCTTGACACACGGAATGCGACACCTGAATCCCATGTCTTTCATGAGTCTCCTCGTGGTGGTTCTTGAAGCGCTGACTCCAGCTGCAGTTCACTCTTTGTGGATCTCCCCCACATTTTTGAATGGGTTTGTCGTCACAATTCTCTGCAGGGTGCGGTTATCCCTAGAGCTTGTACACTTTTTTCTACCACATTTTTTCCGTCCCTTCGCCTGTCTGTTAATGTGCTTGGACACAGAGCTCTGCGAACAGCCAGCTTCTTTAGCAATCACCTTTTGTGTCTTGCCCTCCTTGTGCAAGGTGTCAATGATTGTCTTTTGGACAGCTGTTAAGTCAGAAGTCTTCCCCATGATTGTGGTGCCTTCAAACAAGACTGAGGGACCTTTTAAAGGCCTTTGCAGGTGTTTTGAGTAAATCAGCTGATTAGAGTGGCAGCAGGTGTCTTCTATATTCAGCCTTTTCAGAATATTCTAATTTTTTGAGATACCAAATTTGGAGTTTTCATTAGTTGTCACTTATGAATATCAAATTTAAATGTAATGAACATTGGAAATACATTGGTCTGTGTGCATTGCATGAATATAATGTACAAGTTTCACGTTTTGAATGGAATTACTGAAATATTTTCAACCTTTTGATGATATTCTAATTTACTGGCCAGCACCTGTATGTTCTTAGATCCCTTTTGCAATATTTCACATGAGAATCAGAGTCATGTAGGTGAGAGACTCATCTTCTATGGATTTGTTTCGGTGGCAAGGTGCAAACATTTATACAAGTCAGGCAGTATATAGATTAGGATACATCAAAAATAATCAACAGGAAACAAAGCAAGAAAATCAACCAATCATAAGCATTGGAGTTTAGGTGACTGGTGCACACCTATGCGGTCTAAAGGTTATTGGTTGGTCAGGAGTCTTATGGAAGCGGACAAGAATCTGCTTTTGTGGTGTGATGTTTTAGGGAGTATCAAGATTAGTACCTTCATCCAAAACCTGCCATATTGAGTCCTAGCATGTGTACTGCCCTCTGGTGGACGATTTAATGGTGGAAATGTAATTTGGTTTATTTATTACTGTTTTATTTTATAATTACATAATTAAATAAATCGGATTATCATATAGTTGTTAAATTAACATCAGCCAATAAATATTTCCGTTTAAAAAATTGATTTTAAAAAAGGTTAATTTTTCTAAAGTCTGAAAAGGAGTTAAAATTTCAAATATGATTTGTGTTTGTGAAATAATACACATTCCAAATGTTGGAACTAGTGCAAATAGAAGAAAATACACAGAAATATTATTAAATGTTAAATGTTGAACATATTTTATAGTGAGGTTGAGACGACCAATGGCTGAACATTTTGCATGAAGTCTTAACAGAAATATGTTTTGTAGTACGAAGGTCAGATTAATTTAATTGTTGTATTTTTCTAAATTAGCAGGAATTGCTTAGTGAATGCCACTTAGATCTGACAGATGATGTTTTTTATTTATTTATTGTGTGACAAGAGAAGAAAAGAGCCATAACAGTTTGTATGATACTGTTGTTTTAGGGAATGCTGTAAATCCGTTCAATATTCCGCACAACCGCAGACAGATGAAAGACAGTAGGTGAATCCTGTTATTGATGCTGAGGGTCAGAGTGACAGACAGGAGGAGGAAGAAGGTCAGTGAATCAATGAGAACTTTATTCAGGAAGTTCTTTCATGGATTTCAACTGTCTGTTCCAGTTTGTTTGAATTGGCTAAGAGAAACATGACCACCACTGACTCTGTTTGCTTTGCAACTTTGATGTTTTATCTCCACAAACAACACAAACCTGAAGAAATTCTGCAGTGTGGTGGAGTTGCTAATGATAACAGTTAGCTTCTACTAGCTGGGACGTGCTCTGCTTTCTTCTGGATGCTAAACCAACAACAGCCTTTCCCGTCACACATCAAGATGGGCGAGTTCATGAATGTTAAGTGACACTGTGACGTAGATCTGTCAGGTTTTTCTGAGCCAAGCATTTTTACGTCTGTTTTCTATTATAAACTGATGCAGGATATAGGTGTAGGAGAATATTTTCATGGTCAGCCTGGATGTTGAACTCAGAGTGACCGATCATAATCAGAAATATTCTTTAAAAAATGTTTTCAGTGAAGTTGACCGACATTATGAATAATGAGTGAAATTCTAACTTTATAATTTCTATATTTGTAATAAAAAGTGGTGCAAAAGCCAACATTTTACCTCATGCATATTTAATTGAGTGCAAAGCTCTCATTATTTAGCCCAGTTTCTAAAAATCTATGCGATCAGTTTGACCATTTAGTTTGTGCAGCTTGCATCTGACTTCCCTTGTGTGTGCTACAATAGCCTGCAGTCAAACTCTGTGCTGTCTCTACTGAGGAGCAGCAGGCAGAGAGAGAAACTGACTATTGTAGGATTGCATGAAAGAGGCTGAAAAATGAGAGAATAAATTGGTGAAAGAAAAGAAAGAGTGAGAGCAAAATGGATTGGTCTGCGTGGAGCCTCAGAGGGACCGAGGTAGACCCATGTATATTATTGAAATTGGTGGTAATGACAGGACATAAACCTAAGTGACAGGCGCTATTTAGACTCACCAACTTAAAAGAAGTGAGTCAAAGTCACAACTTTGGTATGTTAGGCTGTGGAATGTTTCATAATAATGGATTATTTGTTGAAGGTGTAGTCGGGAAGAGAAGCGTTCTAAGTTTTAGTATCATGATATTGTGTCACAATTTACACAGTGTTATAAATACTTGATAAAATAAAATGATTGAGCCTGCAGTATAACTGGGTCTTCCAGTATAATTATAGTATACTTTTATTTGTCTCAGTTATCATGTTTATAAATCATTATGTTGGAAAAGTTATTGAGTTCAGCATCAGCTGTATAACAAATATGAAATAGGCTAATAATGGTCAGAAGTGCAAAAACATGAATGGCTTTGCCCCATGCTCTTATTGTGAAGGAATTTTCAAGAAAAGAAAGTCTGTTTGATATACTGTTAGTAGAGTTTTAGTACTTGAGAATGATCTCAATACCAACATTTTTGTTTCTTGGTCTTGTTTTGCTATGGCAAAAATGTGTGCCCTAACCCTTACCCCAACCCTTACCCTAACCATAACCCTGAAACAAACATAAACATTTTGCACATAATATTTTCAAAAATTATATTTATGCAAAACATACATTTTTGGTGCCAGGGTGGTTATGGTTAGGGTGAGGATTATTTCTTGTGATACAGACCATTTAAAACTGGTAACCGTTCCATTCCTGATTAAACTTTTCTTTTCTCAACCTTTTAAGTTACAAAATCAAACCTTCACCATGAATCGGATCATTGAGCCCTTATGGGGAATCCTGGAGCTGTTCCTTTTATGCAGAATGTCCATGAATTAGGTCCAGTCTGCACATCCTTTTTCATTCATGTCTGTTTGTCATATATAAGTACCACACACACACACACACACACACACACACACACACCCACAGCCTACGTGTGCTGATCCTCCAGATGGATGGGTTGGCCTTGCTGCTACTGATCACTGCCTGAGGCTCTTCTCCCCCTCCGTCTCTTTGCATCAGCTATCTGTGATTAGAAACAAGTCTCAGGGGGAAGACACACACACACACACACACACACACACACACACACACAACCACACACATATTTTTCCACTGAGATGGCTGTATGTACTCATAAATTATGAACTACATAATTTTGTACACAAACACTTAACTTTACACCCATTTCCTTCTTTTAAACCCACTTTGACAGACAAGTGAATGATGGTTCATTGTAGTATATAAATAATTCTTGGTAATTAGTGGCTCGACCAGGGCTCAATTTAAGCTGGAAATTGCCTGAACAAGATTCGGGAACTGTCTTATTTTGAAAGGACCGTTCCGGCAACTGTCTGCTAGGATCCGGTGTTACGTCGATATGTGTTCCCCCCTTCGAGATCTGTTTCTTTTGCAAGCTTAACCCTAACCCTAACCCAATCACAAAAAATAATCCTCACCCTAACCCTTACCCTAACCATAACCACCCTGTCACCAAAAATTCATGTTTTGCATAAATATAATTTTTGAAAATATTATGTGTTGCATCATTTTTATGTTTGTTTCAGGGTTATGGTTAGGGATGCTTCAAACTCGCAGCTGGGTGCAAAATAAACAGATCTCGAGGGGGGATCACATATCAACGTAACACTGGGAACGTTTGATTTACAAATTAAGCACTGCGCTAAATGTTATGTAAAGTTCATTCAGTCAGCTTTTGGACAAGTAGACTTTTTATGTGATTGCACGCGTTGAAGTTAAGGAGGATAAGGTGTGGAGCAGCTCAGCATGTTGCCAGTTGTCTCAGACTAGAACCCATATGAGAGCCTTTGAATTTCCTCTTAAGGGACACTTTCAGACAGGAGTCACTGACCTGGAATGGGACTCTTCCAGTGCCTGTTGTACGCTAAGTATGTTGTGAAAACCTGCCACAGGTTGATGTGTAATTTAACGGAAGAGAAATTTATTGGCTGGAAGAAAGGGTCTCAGACTTGCAGGACTGAGACAGAAGCAATAACATGTTGCTTTTAATTCAATGAAATGAAAGTCAGGAGCACTCCATTTGTCATTGGAGCTTTGTGCATATGTTGGAGCAGTATTGATTTTTTTCTCATCTGGCTGTCATTTTTAAAGAAATATATATATATATATATATATAATTAGCTTTTATAGCCCTCTAGGAAATACCGTGAACAGTTATATTATAGAGTGAGTTTATTACAAGTTGGAATGGACTGTCAGACATGGCCTCGGCTTGAGTTTGTACCTGTAGATGAAGGTTTTCAGTTTTTCATAACAAGCCAGCCCTTTGTGCTGGAAATGTTCAGATGCATTAGTGAAGTCTGCAGAGGACAGATTCATGTGGATGTTTTTGTCTTTCCAGAGTAAAACAGTACAGAAGAAATTAAAGCAGGTGAAAGGTGCTGGCTGTGTTTTGGTGTTTATCTGCATACAAAGTCATGTAAGCATCCTTCATACACACTCGACCCAGTTCATGGCGGGGGGGGGGGGGGGGGGGGGGGGTAAACACACCTTTAATACCGTAGCTACCTGTCTATTATGACCAGTCCACATCATTATCAATCCAATGCATGCTAAGTCCAAGTGCAGTACATTTTTACTGCTGATTGTAAACAATCATAATTAAAATGATTGTTTTTATTTCTATTTTTTACACTCTTAAGTCAGAGGTCACCAACCTTTGTGAAGTTGAGAGCTACCTAATGATCACAGTACTGACCTTTTAACTAGAATAGGTTTGGGTTTAACTAACCTTCATGTATAATTTACATATTTTAAGGCTTTTTAACAATATCATTTTCAAATCTGTATCAAAGCAAGTGTGATTACTAAAAATCTCTTTTCCCTTTGGGTGTGTCCCCTCAGCGTCTCCAGAGCCTGATCCTATCCATCTTCGTCACTCCCAAAGAGAACCTCAACATCTTGAGCTCTGCAACCTGTAGTTCTGCTTCCTCATGGACATTATCCCCATACCAGACAACATGGCTGCTCACACTACTGTCTACACCAGGGGTGTCAAACTCATTTTAGCTCAGGGGCCACATTGAGGGAAATCTAGTCCCAAGTGGGCCGACTGGTAAATTAAAAAAAAACTTCAGATTGTTTTCTTTGTTTTAATACAATCAATATAAAACAAGGCTGGAGCCTGAGGACAGTGTAGTACAAGTACACCTGAAGTGTACTTGAAAATTTGAAAAAAATAAATAAATCAACAAATAAAAAAAACATTCCTTAGTTATTCAAAGAGCTTACAGATCACATGGCTAGATCAGTTCCATGCAGCACTTAAAGTATATTTAACTCATTTTATTTACATCTTTTAGCTTTCACCAGCACATCAATATCAGGAGTCACATCCTGAGTGGCAGCCAACTTCAGGATGTGATTCAAGTTCTTGTGTGAGCCTTGAGCGCTGCTTTGTTTTATTTATACTCATTAGAGAAAACTTGCTCACAATGATAAGTTTATTTTCACTCTACATTGTAAAGTATGAAAATAAAGTTCACACAACCGTCTCGCGGGCCGGATTTAACCCGCTTGCGGGTCGGATGCGGCCCGCGGGCCGCATGTTTGACACCCCTGGTCTACACCTTTCCTTTCATTCTTGCTGAATTTTTTTTTATCACACATCTCACCTGGCACTTTTCTCCAAACTTTCCATCCTGCTTCACACACTTCTTCTCTTTTCCACCCTCTCTGCAGCTTTGGACCGTAGATCCTAAGTACTTAAAGGCAAGGCAGCTTTATTTGCATCACACATTTCATACACAGAGGCAATTCAATGTGCTTTCTATCAGAGAGAATAGCACGAACATTAAAATAACGTGACAGCACAATTAAAATGCCCAAATAAACCCAGATCTAATCAAATACACAAATTGATTTCAGATTTAAGAATCAGAAAAAAGACAAAGTTAAAGGCTGAGCAGTTACAGAGCAGCAGGTGAACCCTCTACCTTCCTTACTTCTACTCCGTGTAACATCACCGTTCCAGTTGTGTCCTTCTCATTTACACACATGGATTCTGGCTTGCTGTGACTAAACTCTGTTTGTCTCTTTTCTAGTTCACATCTCCACCTCTCTAGCTTTTCCTCTACCTGCACCCTGCTCTCACTGCAGATCACAAAGTCATCTGAAGACGTCATAGTCCATGTAAATGGTAAATGGCCTGTATTTGATATAGCGCCTTCTAGAATCCTGGAACCCCCCAAGGCGCTTTACAACACAATCAGTCATTCACCCATTCACACACTGGTGGGGATGAACTACAATGTAGCCACAGCTGCCCTGGGGCGCACTGACAGAGGCGAGGCTGCCGAGCACTGGCGCCACCGGTCCCTCCGACCACCACCAGCAGGCAACGTGGGTTAAGTGTCTTGCCCAAGGACACAACGACAGCGACAGACTGAGCAGGGCTCGAACCTGCAACCTTCCGATGACGGGACGAGCACTAGTCTCCTGTGCCACCGTCGCCACACGTAGATGCCTGTCTAACATCATCAGACTGTTCATCATTAAATCAAACAAAAAGGGGCTTAAAGTCAATCCTTGATGCATTCCCACCTCCACTTTGAACTCTTTTGTCACTCCTGCAACACAGGAGCAGGCCAGAAGGTGCCTTATAGGGTTCCTGGGGGCACATATTCTATTCTATTCTATTCTATTCTATTCTATTCTATTCTGTAAATGATTGTTTTCTTTCTTTCTGTTATGCTCTCACTAACCCAACATGCATGTTTCTGATTTGTGGGATGACGCCAGAGTAATGTAGAAGGGGTTTGAACCTGTGACCTTACTACGAGCCTACGGTTCTACCAACAGTATTGTCATTTTATCAAATTCTGTTGAATTAATTTGAATTTGCATTGAAAAATAAATCAGCACGAAAGGTCTGTTACAGTTAAACAGTCTCTGTCAGCAGAACTTCCACTCATTGTGTATAAGTATGAGTTTGTGCAGACACACCATGAACCGGGTCTGTATTCCAGCCCTCATCCCTTCTGTTAGTCCAGAACATGCAGCCGAGCTGACTGATGGCTGCTGTCACAGACCGGACCTGTCTGGTTGAGTCATGGTCTGCTGGAGCATGCACCGGGCCGTTCACTCAACTTAGAATAAATACGACAGGTGGAATCACCCTTTCTCCCCCTGCAACGGTACTTTAAAACTATGGTTTTGGCTTTGCATCGTTGTGCTTCCACATTAGCCCGTTCATCACCTGATAACACCTTTTACCCCTGACAGCGGCCATAGTCGCACAAGCTCTACCGGTCTTTGTTAGACCCAGTCTTTACTGTGAGCCTTTGTGCCACCAAGTGTCAGGATCTTTAGTCAAGAAGTTAATGGGCCGTTATTAAAACAGGAAAGAAAGAAAAGATCCTTCACCTTCTGGGCAAATAGGTTCCTGAATCTAATTGTTGTGTTGTTTTTCTTTCTTTTCTACTGCTCTGCTCTTGGAGGCTGAGGTGGTCATTCTGTATCTGAAATAGAGCAAATTTCCTATTATCTTAAACTTAAAACATTTAAAATGGTGATAGACAACATTCATTATTGATAACTTAACAAACTTGATTTGCTCATTTAACCTGATTATTGTGGTCTGGCTACTGCGGCTGGTTTGAAGAGATCTCACGATGAAGGCAGAGCAAATCTAAAGGTTAATGTCATAATTATAAGCAGGAAAAAGAAAAAGTTTCATTCAGGCATGAATGTGAAACTTTTTGACGTTTTTTGTAATCTTTGAATTTTGAGCTTTTGCTGAAGTTTAAAAGTTTACAAGAAAAAATGAAACTTTTGTCAGCACTTCAGTCATCATCTGATTTTTTTATTTAGTTCATAATTAAATAAAATGTATTTTCAGAGCCATGAGAATGCAGTGGAGTAGATTTCTGGTTCTGATGTGGCTGAGTGGAGGTGTAATGATCCATGAAACGCAGATTAAGAATATGAAAACTGTACCACAGTTATTGTGTGAATATATTCAGTACATGACTGCATCACCAATTATTTCTTTATTGTTTTGGAATAAATTCCTGACATTTCTCACCTGAGGCTATCAGATGAAGGTTTTTTGCCCAGAGGTGAAGTGAACATGACGGGGTATGCTGTAGGGAGCAAATGCCACATCAACATTGTTAATTATTCTAAAGATATCTTTAGACTTTCTGCTCTCCTTCTGTCACTTTGACTCACGCATTTGTTTTTCTGTCATCTTTCTTTTGCATCTTTTCCTCACTCCTCATTGTTTTTCTGTTTCACTCCCTCTTCCACACAAACACCAGCCCCCCCCCCCCCCCCCCCCCCCCCACCCCACCCCACCCTAGCCATGACTCTATCTCATTCCTCATCTCCCCTCTGGTACAAAGTTGCACTTGTTCATCCTGCCCTTGCTGTCCACCGTGAAGCGTTGATCACAGCTGGGGTTGCCGGGCCTCAGTGACAGCCTTTAAACCCGTTCCAGACAGGCTGTTCATGCCATGAAATATTAACGATGTGCAAGCACCTGTGCATGTGTACACAATGTGTAGGTGTGAGTTAGACCATTATTTATTTAGGGCATAAAGACCAGCCTCCTGGGTTTCAGAGGTATTCTGGTCTACCGACAACAGCATCGAGTTATTATGAATTCTTGAATTTAAAATATTAGTTTCAGATCCCAGAACTTCAAGCTTGTTTACTGATTTACTTATCTGACATCAAGTCATGATAGATGGATCATTTCTCTAGCAGGCAACATTGTGACACTTTTGGCTCCAACAGTAAAACAATAGGA